>NW_015387050.1:70788-103898 GCF_001527695.2 Protobothrops mucrosquamatus | reverse complement strand
TTTTTTTTACGGGTGTGTTTTTAGAACAGGCCTGTTATTTAATTCGATTTTTAAACAAACTATTTATTTATTATCGTGGTTTTTAGTATCGCCTGTTCACCGCCCTGAGTCCCGCAAGGGAGATAGGGCGGTATATAAATTTAATTAATAAATAAATAAATAAATAAATAAATAAATAAATAAATAAATAAATAAATAAATAAATAAATAAAATAAAATAAAATAAAATAAAATAAAATAAAATAAAATAAATAAAATAAAATAAAATAAAATAAAATAAAATAAAATAAAATAAAATAATAAAATAAAATAAAATAAAATAAAATAAAATAAAATAAAATAAAATAAAATAAAATAAAATAAAATAAAATAAAATATGGTAGTTGTTCCCAGGGCTTTTTTTCTCATAGAACGCCCAGAACGGAACCTTGTAGGGTAGGCAAGGCGGGTTGTATGATGTGTGTGAGTTCCGGCACCTTTTTTTTTTTTTTTTTATAGAAAAAAAGCACTGGTTGTTCCAATGATCTAGTTAGGTGATCAAAGTCCCTGTGGACCCAGTCATGGAGTCAGACCAGGCAATATATTTTGGTCTAAGGCAATCTGTCAAGTGGATGGCTCCTCACTTGGAGTGAGAGAACTGAAGAACTCATGGTGACTGGCATTGATAGGAAGAAGCTCTTAACCATGTGCCTATTCATTAGTGATACAAAAAAAACAGGATGGTCATGGTAAAATATAGCTGTTTCCAGCAAGGATTTCACTGCACATTCTAGTTATGGTTGTTTCCTTTAGAAGTCTGAATATTATTGAGTATAGGGGATTTTTGTTCTTTAACTGATAAAATCAAGTTCAGGGCTTTTGCTACAGATTTTGGGCTTCTTTCCTATCTCAAATTGTCAAGAAACCATGCCACTGATTGTCAGTTATTATGCCACCACAATTATACTATAGGTGAAGTTTGAGGGGGCTCCAGTGGGGGTTGAAATAAAACAGATAGCCATGTGGAAACCTGCAGCCCTAGGTCTGCAAGATTCTTTGTTCTTCTCCAAAAAGAAAGAAGTAATTCAAAGCCCCAAGCACAGGGATCTTACCAAATGGTAAGCAAAGCTGAAAGGATAGCAGCAGTGGTGAGATTCAGCCAGTTCGCACCAGTTTGGCAGAACTGATACCTAATTTTTTCTTGAGTTTGGGGAACTGGCTCCGAAATAGCCAGACTAGCGTGCATTCATGTGCTTCTAATCCTTTGCTTGCTGCAATCTGGCCACGCTAGACTGGCATCTAAAAAAAAACAGGGTTTTTTTCCCCAGTCCTAGATTTTCCCTGCCAGACTGTTTATCTTTCTTTAAAAGTTTACTTGATGTAGAATAGGAAGGATCCGCATTCTGCATCAAGTAAACTTTAAAGAAAGTTAAACAGTCTGGCAGCAAAAATCCAGGAGCAGTGGGAAAAAACCTGGTTTTTTGAGATGTAAAACTAGCGTGCATTCACATGCCTCCAATCCCCTTGCTTGTTGCAAAGCCAGACTGGACTGCTCTTTCCAGCCCATTTCGGAGCCAGTCCAAAAGCAGAGGGAATGGTTCCCATCCCATCCAATCGCTGTGGGGCTTAGTTTCCAAACACTCTCTACACAGGCTCCGGACAAAACTCTGGGACTGAAAAAGCAAAGAGCAAAGGGAGCAAAGAACTGTTCAAAGAGAGGAAGAAGGAGAAAGTGAGAAAAGTCACTACCGAACAGGTGAGGTGCGATGGATGTCAGGGCGTGGTAGGCCTGGCTGCAGGGGCCCGGCGGTTGCGGGGTGCATGGGGCAGCTCCCTTCTCCCCCACCTGCCTCATGGCAGCGCCCCCAACCTCCCCCTCTGCCTCCCCCCTCCCTGCAAAGAACCAGTTGTTAAATTATTTGAATCCCACTACTGGATAGTGGGCTGCCTAACTCCCAGTGACTCTAAGAGTCATAATGGATTGAGTGCTTTGTGTGGCAGCGGGGGAAAAAAAGAAAGCAACATTTTGCTATATGAAGAACACTAAAATGGCTAAATGTGTCCTCATTATAGCAATAAGGAGAAAAGTAAGCAAATTTGTCTCTTTTCACAAACATTGCAAGTTTGTTGATGTAGAACAAAAGGAAAATTAAGTATAATTTTAATTATATATTGGATGCAATAAGCACAAGGAGGAACAATAATAGAAAGACTTTCATTTGAGGCTTTTCCTGCACTTTTCAAATGCATGTAAACAATTCTGCTTTATAAAATGGACTCTTCTTTATTTAATTCATCTCTGTATTATTTATTTAATTCATCTCTATAGTGCTTGGAAAGAGTACAACACTGTTAAAATACTTGTTTTGAGTATGATTTATTTTAAAAATGCTGGTTTTTTTAAATAGCACCAAATTAAGTTATCTCTCTCTCTCAACTTATAATGATTCCTTTCCATATCTTTTTTTAATCATTCTGATTGCTATTGATTATTTTTAGGCTCTCCCCAAGAAGACTATGAGTGAAATAAAGGTAACAGTTTCTTGTTATTAATTTTACTCTTGATTACTAGTTTCCAATAGTGCAGCTTTTCTGTTCAAGCACAGTATTGCAGCACAACACTGGGGAAAATGGGATAGCTAATAAGTGGGTAAATAATGGATCTTTCTTGGACTATGGAAGGATGCTAATTTAAACTATTATTGACTAGAAAATGGGAAAATGCACTTTGTATTGACCTCATTATTAAATGAACTTACATTATGTGACAGGATTGGTATTGCAATATTTATATATCAGCTTTTGGAGTGGCTTTTTGATATCCACCAAGCTATATAGGAAGGAACTACTAGTTTTCAGGAGCATTTGTAACAATAACAATAACAATAACAAAAGTTGGAAGGGACCTTGGAGGTCATCAAGTCCAACCCCCTGCTCAGGCAGGAAACCCTATACCATTTCAGACAAATGGCTGTCCAGTCTCTTCTTAAAAACTTCCAGTGTTGGAGCATTCACTGCTTCTGGAAGCAGGTTGTTCCACTGGTTAATTGTTCTAACTGTCAGGAAGTTTCTCCTTAGTTCTAGGTTACGTCTCTCCTTGATTAGTTTCCATCCGTTGCTTCTTGTCCTGCCTTCAAGCGCTTTAGAGAATAGCTTGACTCCCTCTTCTTAAGTAAGTAGCTGTTATAAGTAAGTAAGTAGCTGTTATAAGTAAGTAGCTGTTATAACTCTATGAACGTTTATCCAATATATCCTCTATTTATTGCTATTTAAGATATCAGTATCTTACAGTGCAGGAAAAGCCTCAAATGAAAGTCTTTTCATATTTGGTAAACACCAGATTTCATGGCGACATCGTAGGAATAAACCAGTTTATACTGTGCTTATCATATATCTGTTGCAGTGGTGGAATTATTTTTATTTGTTTTGGTTTAAAACAAATATGCCCCCTTTGACATTGGCACTTCTGCTTTAAAAATTTTTTTTAACATACCTTCTTTTGGCAATACCAAGTAGTATGAGCCTATGTTCATCTTGCTCAACATCTAGCTTATCTTGATGGTTCTCAAAACAAACAAACAAACAAACAAATAAATAAAATTAAGCATGGTGGAATGGGTTCCAGTTTTTCAATCTCATTCATGAATCCAAAGAAAAGAAGAATGCTTTAACGAAAAGTAGAGACACGTTATAAATGCAGCGTTTCTTCTGAACCACTGATTGTTTAATCAACAAAGCCTCAGGGTGGAGATCAAAATGACCAAGATGGCAGCCATAGCCATAAAGATCTTCCCTTTTGTTACATGTGTAAACATCACACACAAAAAGCTTCAATTGTGCAATTGTGACCATCATCTTGACTTTTATTTTACCTTCCCTGAGGACACACTAAGTTAGTACTCTGAGCAAAGAAAATGGAAATATAAATTCTGTAGCCAGAGAAGAAGTAAAAAAAAAATGCCCAGTAGAAGGTAATGACAGAGATTTTCAGTATTGTTGCCAACAAACTAAATAATATGTCTACATAATCATCATGGGTCAATTCTGTCTTGATGAATTACTTCCTTTTCTTATTTGAAATTAAACAGACTGTACATTTTTGAAACAGA
The DNA here is from genome assembly GCF_001527695.2 of Protobothrops mucrosquamatus. Taxonomy (NCBI): domain Eukaryota; kingdom Metazoa; phylum Chordata; class Lepidosauria; order Squamata; family Viperidae; genus Protobothrops; species Protobothrops mucrosquamatus. The sequence goes on along the minus strand of NW_015387050.1, from coordinate 99,810 downwards.
ACTTCCAATTTGAAAGGATTTGTTAGCTACATTAGCATTCTTCATTGTTTATTATTACCTCTGATTATATTTCATTCCATGGTTATTAATTTTGAAAATCAAATGATAGAACGTTTGCATTCTTCTTTAGCTCATACATCATGTTTGTTTGGTGGCAGACATAATCTGCAGAAAACAAAATGACTGAAGGATTTCCTTTGAAAACATGTCTAACTCCAGAGAAAGTGATGTCGCTGAAAAACTAATGGCTACTTCTGTAACACTCATTATAAAGGAGTTAACCACAAAGCTGTCAGAAGTCGCTGCAGTGGGCATTCATTTAAGTTATAAGGAATCAATAAGACTTGACAAGCTTGCAGTATAATAGCATGGAAATCCTCCTACTGGGAAAAAGATTTTTTTTATGCTTGTCAGAGCCAAAGAGCTTTCCCAGAGCCAGATTCGTCCCTGGTGATTGTGTAAAAGACTCAGCAGCTGGCAAGACCAAGGCTAAAAGTGGCCTATGGGATCAAGGTTCCAATCTTGTCAGTCGCCATGGCTGATAAATGCCGTGGAGGTACCACAATCAAACATGGATTTTCATAAGAGACCCTCTGGGAGACAGAGACTTTCTCCCTTACCAGACTAAGAGTCCAGCCAATGTTTCTGTAAAGGTAGTCCTTGACTTACAACTACAACATTTCTGTTGCTAACCTAGAAAGTTGTTAAGTGAGTCTTGTATCATTTTACCACCTTTCTTGTAACAGTGGTTAAGTCAATCACTGCAGTTGTTAAATTATTAACAAGGTTAAGTGAATCTGGCTTCCCCTTTCTCTTTGCTTGTCAGTTCACAAAAGGCATTCATATGACCCTGGGATACTGCAAACGTCAAGCATTCAAATTTTGATCACATGACCATTGGGATGCTGCAATTCTCATAAGTGTGAAAAACTGTCATAAGTCACTTTTTTCAGTGCCGTTGTAACTTTGAATTGTTGTAAATGGACGACTATCTGTATTATTATTATTATTATTATTATTATTATCATCATCATCATCATCATCATCATCATCATCATCATCAATCATCGCACAATCAACCAGATGTTCAGACTGGATTTGGCATTTTTGTTTACCTATTGAGTCATTACCAAGGACCTAGGATAGGCAGATGTGGATGTTTGAATTAATGGTATTACAGATATCGTCACAGGATGGAAGCTGTTCCTAGTAAGGTCACCTTTTGCAATTGACTGATGGCGAATTTGTCAATGCCAATGGTGTCCAAGTGGTGCTCCAGTTGTTTTGGAATTGCACCCAAGGCGCCTATTACTATTGGTACTACCCTTGCTCGCCTTTGACACAGTAGTTCTATTTCTATTTGTAGGTCTTTGTATTTTGTTATCTTCTCCAGTTCTTTCTCGTCTATTCTGCTGTCTCCAGGCATTGCCATGTCCACTATCCAACTGTTTTGTTGTTGTTGTTGTTGTTATTTTATTTTCTCTTCCTCTCTTTATGTTCTGAGATAATGTACCATTGCTACTTAACTATATAAGTTGCTAGTTAGGTATCGTCAGAGTGGGCCTGACACCTAATGATAGCATGGACAAATTTTCCCATGGTTACCTGACTCTTCAACAAGCTAGGACTTTCAAAGAGATCTTTTAAAAAAATCTGAGCTCTTTGCTGCTTTTTAATTCTAAGTGTTCTCAAAGTCACTTAAGCAACTATATGTCTCCTTGGCTAATTAAACTATCCAGCTCTGATAGTATGTAAGCTCCTTTGCAAAGCACAGACCCAACCTGAATGCTCGCTTTATTACAAGGGGGAGGGGAATGTTCCTTAAATGTTCAAAAGACAGAAATAACACTGTTCATTCAACATATATAGATAATGTGGCATTGTGCACTGCCTGTTTTATGATTTTTTTTGCCATCTATGACATAAAATAGGCAGTTATTTAAACAATTGATATCTTTACAATATATAGAAACCATAAAATTACAAAATTCAGCATGCCAGACTTTCATCTCAGTGTGTCTAATACGGATGTGCTTTGGCTGATAGGGATAGTGAATGAGCTGGTACTCACATTCAAAGAGGCCTTTACATAATCATTGACTTGGGTGATGTTGAACTTCAGCATTTAGTGACTGTGATCTAAACAACATATTTCCTGACATTTCACTGGCAATTGTGGCTGATATTTTCAAAGGCAACTGAGCAGGGACAGACTGGGCTCTTGTCTTTACAACCAGGTGACCTGATTTCTGATTGGTCTTTAGTTGATTTGGTTTCTGATTGGTGCAGGTTAGCAAGAGCTGGTCATGCAGACCACCTTGCCTCTGAAGATGCAAGCCACAGTTACTGGCAAAAAGTCAAGAAATCTGACATCTAGACCACAATGACTAAATCCAGAAGCTCAGCACTGACCAACAGATAGTGGCCATGAAAGTCTACACTACATTAGCATAACATTGACTTGTTTCAGAGTTTTCAGAACTTTTATTATTTGTGATGGCTGAATTGGGCAGTTTGGTCTCATTTGTTTCTGCTCTTTATATTCATCTCTATAGAATTTTTTCTTAAGAAAGGTACCAAAATTACAAATGTCCAGCTTTTTCACTTGTCTTAAAATCAACTTTTCTTTAGTTATATTTCAAATAATATTTTTGAGAGTGATTGCCATGTTACTTTTCCCAGAAAATCTATTCAGTGATGGGCTTGAAATTATAGACATTTAAAATGGCAGCCTCTACAAATAATAGTTACTTCCTTTGTGACTCACTTGGAGCTGGTCCTGTTGAGGTGATGTTCTACCAATGATTATTATAAAGAGCCGTGGAGGTGCAGTGGTTAGAATGCAGTATTGCAGGCTAATTCTGCCGACTGCCGGCAGTTCGATCCTTTACGACTCAAGGTTGACTCAGCCTTCCATCCTTCCCAGGTTGGTAAAATGAGGACCCAGATTGTTGGGGGCAATATGCTGTCTCTGTAAACTGCTTAGAGAGGGCTGTAAAGCACTGTGAAGCAGTATATAAGACTAAGTGCTATTGCTATCGTAAAGGAAGTAAAATATTCCTCCAACAGTTCATTTTATTTGGTATTAAATATCCCTCAAAAAGCTTTATATAGTCACACAGTGAATCATTTCCCTGTTTTTACAATTGAACTACTAGAAATAATACTTTAGAAATATTTATTCAGTAAGAATGCCATACCAGAAAAAAGACTGATATAATTTAGGAGAAAGCACACACCTTAAAAGCACATCCTGTTTGGGGATGAAAAACAACATAGCAATTTGCATGTCTCTGTTATGTATGACTCATCTGTACAAATTCTCATAGGATTTAATAAGAATTCACCACATGTAACTTTGCTCAAGTTTGAGTGAAAGGATTTGGAGAAACATTGTTAGAAACATTTCTTCTTGATTTGCTGGAATGTTTTCAATTATCTGATGCTGAGTCATGTTTTTTTTCTCCCTAGCCCTCAGAATAATAGATATTTTCCATTTAGTAGAGACATAAACATATAACTATGGAGAATGTTACAATTCCACACAAGGGTGTACTTTTGTGTGTGTGTGTTTAAGTGGGTATGTACAATATAATAAACATACATACATTCTCTCTTTCATTCCTAGAGGGGATTATATAAATCAAGGATGGTATAGTTAAAAACATGTTACACCTTAGATCTAGTTAATAACGATATGGAGACTTTCACACTCAAGAGACTTTCACTTTTACAAGGGATAGCAAAGACAAGCAAACAATGGAGAGGGGAGAGTTAAGGCAGGAATTGGTAATATCTAATCAGCTACGATTGCTTCCTATGCAAAAGTCAGCTGTACTTCTATACAATAGTCAAACTGTTTGACGTCCGGGCGCCATCCCAAGGTCATCATTTTCTATTGTTGCTTTTGTCTTGTGGAAAATTCCTTTGGAGAGTTGGAGTTTTCCTTTGCATTTTTGGGAGGAGGAATGTATGCCAAAGTTTTCAGTGGAAGAAAACAACTTTAGTCTTGACTGCCTCTTGTGGTTAGCCAAGACCAATGTCAGGTTACAGTGAAAACTCTTATTTTATGTGCATACATGCACACACTTTATGTAACATTTTATATTGAATCGATGTAACTCTCTACAAATTTGACAACTGTTTGAAAACATGGCATTTCTTTCTTAAATGTGCATGTTGAATGCCAAATGCATGCAATTTCAGACTGGGTTTAAACAAAATCACATATGGTTTGATTGACTTGATTTTGCAATGTGTGCGAATACAATTATTTCACTTACTAAATATTGTTTCTTAATAACCTATTCTATGAACCCAGACAATAATGATTTATTGATAAACCATAATTAAATAAAGCATAACAGTACAGTGTAGGAAATAGTCTCAAGTTTGCTGATTGTATTAGGGCACAATTTAAACATTAAAAAGAGATGTACTATTTAGAATCTCTCTCTGTCTCTCTCTCTGTCTGTCTCTCTCTCTCTGTCTCTCTGTCTCTCTGTCTCTGTGTGTGTGTGTGTGTGTGTGTGTGTGTGTGTGTGTGTGTGTTTCTCTCTCTTTCCAGTTCCTATCACACTTTATTTTCTTCAATTTCCAATACCAGAAAACTAACTTAGATGCATGGGTGAAGTTCAGGATTTTTTTTTAATATTAGTTTTCTACCTCTGAAACCAGGTTCTGGATCTCAAAATCATAAGAAGACAATACTTATTATGATTATATACTACTATGTATCAAAGTCATCCCACCACATGGCCTGATTGTCATCTTTACAAGTTATGTCAAATTATGTTTGTACAATCAAACCCTGTATTGATTTGAAATTTAAGTGCATATACAACTCCTATAGTCAATGCTGCATCAGTTCCAAGTAGCAAAAAACTTATTTCATGCTTGAACGGCACTTGTAAATTTGTTTATGAAAGAACAACACAGATCCTAGAACAGTGATGGCGAACCTTTTAGAGACCGAGTTCCCAAAAACTGGCCCCGCCCCTGCTCCACCCCTGCCCCGCCCCCCACCCTGCCTGCCTGCAGGGCCACTCACCGCCTCCAGGGCCCGCTGCAGATCGCCCAGGCAGCCCAGCAGCACTATGGCGGTCACGCCCTCTGCCCGCGCCCTGCAGCATCAACTGTGCATGATGGTATGTGAGGGCAGAGTCTTGTCTATGCTGCCTGACTGCCATGTCCTTGGCTGCGCTGCTCTGGGTGGGCCACGCTCAGGGTCAACTCTCCTTCAGGGGGGCTGCTGGAGAGGAGAATGTCATGGGGGGAGGCAAGGCTGGGGCAACGGCACATGTGCACACAGAGAGGACTCCGAGTGCCGCCTCTGCACCCGTGCCATATGTTCGCCACCACTGTCCTAGAACAAACAATGGCAAAATCAAGTACTGATACTCTCTGGGAATAATTTGTTTTAAATGATTTATGGAAGGATTTCCCCCTCCCGTTCTAGTGATTTTAAACCATTCAAATATTCCTTGCATTAAATTTCCACAGGAAATATCTGGACTTTTCATTTCCTGATTTTTTCCCCATCGAAAATACACAATGTATCAATGTAGAAATAATCTGAATTTTATGCACCAAGGACTCCTCAGTTCAATCCTGATATAATAATAATAATAATAATAATAATAATAATAATAATAATAATAATAATAATAATAATAATAACAACAACAATAACAATAATAACAAAACAACAACAACAACAACAACAATAATAATAATAATAATAATAATAATAATAATAATAATAATAATAATAATGTTGGAAGGGACCTTAGAGATCATCTAGACCAACCCCCTGCTCAGGCAGGAAACCCTATACCATTTCAAATAAATGTCTGTCTGAATATATATATAGTCATCATGCCAAAAAATTGTAGAAATTGTCTTCCCACAAATAAACCCCAAGCTATGAGTACGTTACGTGGATGACGACTTCGTTATAATCAAGTGCAACCAAATCAACCAAACCTACCAAAAAATGAACAATATCTTCACAGACATCCTATTCATGATGGAAACCGAGAACAACAATGAACTGCCATTCCTGGACGTCCTTATAATCAGAACCACCAATGGCTAACTTCTAACATCCATATACAGAAAAACAACACACAGAGACCAAATCCTCAACTTCCACAGCAACCACCCCCACTGCCACAAACAAAGCTATGTCAGAACACTTTTCAGAAGAGCAGAATCCCATTGCAACACCACAAAAGCCAGCTCAGCAGAACAGAGACAATTATACAGAGTCTTTGAGAGAAACAGATATCCACAAAACTTCATCCGGAGATTCCCTACACACAAACAACACAAACGCCCAAACAACACAACAACTACAACAGGAACAGCAAATGACCAAACGAATCACAATTCCTTACATACAGAACATTTCAGAGATGACAGCAAGACTACTATGCCAACACGATCTCACAGTAGCCCACAAAGCAGCCACAACTCTCAGACAGACTCTATCAAAACCTAAAGAGCCAACAGAAACAAATCAAAGATCAGATGTCATATACCAAGTCCAGTGCAACAACTGTGAAAAGAACTATGTGGGCCAAGCAGGAAAAAAGCTATTTACCAGACTGCACAAGCACTCCTGGCTATCAAAAGACACGACCCATTGTCCCTCATGTCCATCCACAAGGACTCGGAAGGACACACGTTTGATCTAACCGGGACCCCAATTATAACCCAAGCAAAGTCAAGGAGAGAAAGAGAATTCCTTGAGGCCTGGTTCTCCACCAACCAATCAGTGAACAGACACATTGACATCGATCCCACCTACTAACCATTGAGAGTGAGAGAGCTGCTTCAACTGAAATACCGGAAGCAACATTCCAAACAAAATGAACACAATTCAAACCGCACTGAAGATGTCCCCCCCGAGCAGAGACAAAATGTTTGCAACCTGATTACCAAGCCCGGAGATTAAACCAACAGCCTATACATACATACATACATACATACATACATACATACATACATACATGCATGCATGCATGCATGCATGCATGCATGCATGCATGCATACATACATATATATATATTCTCTTCTGTTGCTAAATAATTATGTGTCAGCCTTACATTCAGAGTGATTTACTGCCAAGTATGATACCATGCAGAGAAAACAAGTCAATTCTATTCCTTGAATTAAAAAAAAAATCTATAATTCAGCAATGGTTTATATGATCCATGGATTTAGCACTACATTGTACATTTTAATTGTATTTTGTACAGCTGCACAGAAATTACTCCTCCAGATTTTCCATTGGCTAAATTTTCAGTTTCATTATATTTGATGGGATAAATGGCTATGGCTAGTGAGGTTTCTATATGTGCGGTCTCCTGCTCCACAGGGTAATACATCAATAATATGCTACAGTGAAGAATAAATCATTAATCTTCCAGGTTTGACAAGCAAATCCAGAGAAGCTCCTGGTAATTTTGAGTGGCTTAGTCAGAAAATAACAGGCTGGGAATCTAAGCTTGTGCCATCCAATAGAATGATGTCTTTTCAGTTGCTTTAACATAGGTTGGATTTTTGGCTCATAGATTATCACTCTCTTGTTTCTCTATCATAAATATTGATAGCCTTTTTATGACTATTATTTCATTTACAGGAACAATCTGAAAGTTTGCCGCTGAGAGATACTAATTCTACTTATAACTTCTCTTTTTCTCACTGATCTCATATAAACAAACAACATGGAAGAAAGTTTTGGTGCATGAATCTGTCACAGCATGATGATGTGATTTTATATTTTTTGCTCTGTTTTTATTTTATTCAAAAAAGTTAAACTAAATAAAAAATAAAAAACGCAAAGCAAACAAGACATTGAAATAAATGCATTTTAAAAACAACAACACATATACACATATTATCCCCCTAGTTAAATACTAATTAATACATTACTACAGTATTAGTTTCCCACCCTTTGGAAGTAGCCCCCCCATTTTTAAAACTACTAAATAAAATACTATACTTAATATAGTATAATATAGCAAATTATACTATATTAATGACAAAATAGTTTACAAGAAGAACAATAATAATAAGAAAGGCAAGGTTAAAGTTTCAAAATTCTCTGTTAACAAACTGTTATTGTAATTAACTCATCAAAAATTTACCACAGCATCTTATCTATTCCAAATCATCTCAAGATTTAGGAGTAATTCATCCTGGATCAAATACCATCTTTTATCAATTGTTCTCTGGTTAAATATAATAAATACAGTCTCCACAACTGGTCTATTTTCCCAATAAAGTCCAGATGAAAATGGTTTCTGATTAAGTCTGATAAATCCATTCCCCAATCTCCTCAATCCTCCTAAGGAAACCAATTTATCATTTCTCCATTTAATCAGACTTCTGCTGTTGTAAACAAATGTAGGCTTGGGCTTCAGAGAGGCATATACAATCAACTCAGTTAGTTCTAAGTCTGTATAGTCCATATTTTTTTCCAACGGGTTTGGACCCTTCAAATCACATTCCTTTTGCGAATCTAGTTCAGGGGTGTCAAACTGCCAGCCCACGAGCCGGGTTTCATCATACTGAAGCCGCGCCCACCCTATTGCCAGCAAGGCAATGCAAAAAGAGTCGCGATATGTTGCGACACGTCATGTGATGTGGCGAGTTTGACACCCGTGATCTAGTTTATCCAGAGCTACATGCATCTGAATATTTTCCACAACCATCATCATTTCATCAAACTTTTTAAAAGAGTTTTCAACTAAAAATTGCATGTTACCAAATGGTCTTTTTCCAGGTATCAACCATGCTTGCTTGTCTGTAAACTGATACATTATTGCTCCATATAACTTATCAGGAAACAAAGAATGCTGAAGCAAAGTGAAGAAATAATTAAAAAAACAAGGAAGATAATTTCTGAATATTCTGATCCACGATGAAAATAAAAATAAAAAAATAGCTCCAAATATTTTTCAAATTAATAAAATGCAAAAGCTCTGTGGTGAGGGTCCAACATTAATGTAAATCAAATGAAAGCACTTACATCATCCAAGAGCACGCAATGTTTCCTTATGGAATTCCTAATGGCGAACATTATTCAAAATAACATAAATCAAAAGGGAAAAGGGAAAAAAAGTCAGGTGACTTTCCAACCACTCCCACAGGGAACTAAATCTTCAGGACTCCCCTTCCCAGGTGGATCCATGGTGTCCAAAAGTCATCTTGTTCTCATTTAAATCCAGGGAGCAGAACTGCCAGAGAGCCAGCTTTGGCAGCAAAAACAGCAGAACATTGGCAAAAGAGAAAAAAACACTTCTGTCCAGCAGCCATCTTGGGAAGGAGTCATGATTTTATATTGATTATATTTTATATCTGCAAGATTGGATACATAAGATGAATTAAATTGTATGCCACATATTTTTTTTAAAAAAATGAATAGTCAGAAAACTTTTCTTTCTTTTTTTAAAAAAAAGCATGCTAATACCACATAAATAGCAGCAATATTGCATACTTTGTTACAGCTTTGGAAAATAAAAAAATAATCACTTTAATTACACAGAGAATCAATAAACTATAGTGATGGTGATGTTCTTGGGAATGAAAGAAAGTAATACATGTCCTTCTCATAACTTTTTGTCCTTGAATTTTACAAGATGTAACAAAAAATGAACAATTTTCCTCTCTGGAAATGGTTATTAAACATTTTATTTCTGTTCCTGTTTTTTTACTTCCAACAATTTGCCCAGTTTTCTTACATATATGTAAGGACTTTCCACTCCCTACTACTCAATTTGTATTGAGTCCCTCATGTTTATTTTAAAATTCTTAAATGTTACTCCTATTGCATCTTTGGAATAATTGTAGTTTGGACATAACACGTCAATCAACCAGTGGAGACAGAGTACAGAAATTCCAGTATTAAAACAAGTTTTAAAAAGTACAAGTAGTCTTCGAATTATGATCACAATTGAGCCCAAATTTAGATTGCTAAGCGAAATATTTGTTAAGTGAGTTTTGCCCTATTTTGCGACCTTTCTTGCCACAGTTGTTAAGTGAATCATTGCAGCTGTTAAGTTAATAACATTGTTGTTAAGTGAATCTGGCTTCCCCATTGACTTTGCTTGTCAGAAAGTCACAAAAGCTGATCACATGACCCCTGGACACTGCAACCGTCATAAATGTGAGTCAGTTGCCAAGCATCCGAAGTTTAATCACATGACCAAGAGGATGCTGCAAATGTTGTAAGTGTGAAAAACGGTCATAAGTCATTTTTTTCAGTTGTTCTAACTTTGAACAGTCACTAAATGAACTGTTGTAAGTCGAAGTTACCTGTACATAGATTATTAGAACAATAATACACAATACAAAGACAGTAAAAAGCCAGGAGAGGTTTTCAATTAAGATTCCATTCATGGCAGAAATGACCCCCCCCCCACATCTGCTTTGCAGTCCTCTGATCCCAAATTTCAAAAAATATAAAAAAAATAGTGAATGCCAAGGCGAAAACCAAGTGAAGAACATCACATGCACACTTTGATCTGAAGCTACTTTGTTGAGTAAGAGCCTTTGAAGCAGATACATTAATAAATATGGAGCGTGGAAGAGGAGCAGATAGAAGAGGCACATAATGAAGTCCCAATTCCATAGTAAAACATATACCACTGCAGGTGTTATAAACCAATCTTCCCCATCTTGTTGTATGGATAAGAGAGATCATCAGTTCATAACTAGCCTACAGCAGACATGTCAAACTCGTGATCTCACATGACGTTGCATGACATATCGGAGCTTTTTCCAATGGGGTGGGCACAGTTTCCTGGTGACGCATCCAGCCCGCGGGCCGACAGTTTGACATCTCTGGCCTACAGTTTGCAGCCCTTCAGGGTTTAAGATATGGTAGCTATTTCCCCACCCCAGTTCCTCTTCTGCCAGAATCTCATCTTGTCTTTCTCAAGCTGCTTGCTTCTGACTCCCTTCTTCTGCCTTCAGCTTCATCATCCTCTCTGATTCTTCTCTGAACTTTTCAGATTTCAGAATAATAGAGTTGGAAGGGACCTTTTAAGTCAGTGATGGCGAACCTTTTAGAGACCGAGTGCCCAAACTGAAACCCAAAACCCACTTATGCATCGTCGGGTGCCGGGTGGGCGTGGCCCATTGGGTGGGCGTGGCCCATTGGGTGGATGTGGCCCATTGGGTGGGCGTGGCTGCGGTGGTAACAGCAAACTGGGTGGGACTAAAAAGTTCAATCAATCAATTCCAACTTTGCGAGATCTTTTTTTTCCCGTGAGAAGTTAAAATTGATTGATTGATAGAACCTTTTTTTTTTTTGCACACAGCGGCAGAGGCCTAAAGAGAAAAGGTTTTATAAAACCCAGCTGAAGGCCTAGGACTGGGGCGACAGTGCGCGTGCCCACAGAGAGGGCTCTGCGTGCCACCTGTGGCATGCGTGCCATATGTTCGCCACCACGGTTATAGGTCATCTAGTCCAACCCCCCATCCAAGCAGGAGACTGTACACCATTTCTGACAGAAATCTCCAGTCTCTTCTTGAAAGCTTCCAGTGATGAAACTCCCACAACATCTGAAGGCAAACTGTTCCATTGGTTGATTGTTCTCACTGTCAGAAAACTTCTCCTTATTTCTAGTTGAATCTCTCCTTGATCAGTTTCCATCCATTATTCCTTGTCTGGCCTTCAGGTGCTGTGGAAAATAGGTTGACCCCCTCCTCTCTATGACAGCCCCTCAGATATTGGAACACTGCTATCCTGTCTCCCCTGGTCCTTCTCTTCACTAGACTAGCCGTGCCCAGTTCCTGTAACCATTCTTCAAATGTTTTGGCCTTCAATCATCTCTGTTACTCTTTTCTGCACTTTTTTTGTAGAGTCTCAACATCTTTTTGATAGTTCTGCATTCTCCATGTGCATTCCAGACTATGTTTTCCTTGCCTGAATCTGATCAATTTGCCTCAGTCTTCTGCTTCCCTACTGATCTGTCTCAGATTTCCTTATGTTATATAGCACTAGGTCAACACAGATTTTTGCCAGATCTCTTCCAGGTTTCTGGGATATAGCAGATCATAAGGATCAGGTGCATCATGATAGTTGCCTGAGATCCAGAAAGGCATACCTCAATTATATAATCTTAAATCTCTTTAGATTAAGTTGGAAGCTGGCCTTATAAATTTCACTCTTAATATGATAAGCTTCCTATTTCAATGCCAGATAATATACCGCACTCTTTGCTGAACTGTTACACTTATCACCCACTGAAGTGTGTGTGAATATTTGATTAGTTTAACTCACTCTTAAAAGGTTCCTCATGTCAGCTAATAATAGAGGGCAATTTTTTAAAATGTCCATCTTGCTATAACGGTGAAATCAGTATAATAGCCTAATTATCTGTCATTTGCAGAAAGTATGATGAATTCAAATTTTCCTTCAAAAAGGGAAGGGAAAAAAAATCAGGCCTATTCTTTGAAAAAGCGTGAAGGTTCAAAGAGTAGGACAGGTTTATGGTTTTACAGATTATCTGAACTTTAACACAGTCCATTTGTACTGCTGATCAAAGTGGCATTATTTTTCCCTGAGTCATTGTATGTATTTTGGAACCTAATTCTATTATACAAAACAGTTTCCCAGGAAGATTTATCAAATACAGATTGAAAAAAATCTGAGGTTTGGAGGATCTTTTTTTCTGGATCAAATGCCTCTCAATTGAAAGAAATGGACTGTAAGCAGGAGAATTTTTGCACAAATCAGACTCTTAACTTTGATAAGAGACTTTGCAGTCCTTATATTATTTTTAAAATGGGCTTATTAAAATAGCAGTCTTTGCCTTAAGATAGTGTCACTAGAATTATCAGAGTGTACCGTACATTATGAACTCTTGAACATGTGTATCATTTAAATAATTATTTCATATCATCACACACATTGTGCAAATGCATAATTGTATATTCTACAAGCTCCATTTCATTTTGATTTTCATGATAAGGACTCTTTTTATGATCAAATCAGACAGTACACCATGTTCATAAACCTTTTTGAAAGTAATTCAGGTAGGTGCATGCTTCAAGTCATGAACCCAGATTTACAAGCGACAAAAGCTTGAATAACAGAATAACAGAGTTGGAAGAGACCTTGAAGATCTTATACTGGTAGTTCAACTCCCTGCAGGAGACTTTATACCATTTCAGACAAATATTTATCCAATCTCTTCTTGAAAACCTCCAGTGTTGGAGCACCCACAACTTCTGGAGGCAAGTCATTCTCACTGTCAAGAAATTTCTCCTTAGTTCTCAACTTGCTTTAAAGACACATTATATTAGAACCAGGGCTTTTTTTTCTCATAGAACGCCCAGAATGGAGTTCTGGCACCTTTTTTGGATGGAACCTTGTAGGGTAGGCAAGGCGGGTTGTATGATGTGTGTGAGTTCTGGCACCTTTTTATATATATATATATAAAAAGCACTGATTAGAACCAAACCAAATATTTTGATTGCTCTTTGCAGGAGCATACTAAGATAGTCTATACTATTCAAATTCCATGCTTAAAATTTTTGTTCAGTCAAATAGGGAGCAGGGAATAAAATGCATGAGGTTTCTGTGCATCTTCTACCAGCTAATTACTGAATCTTGTCCAAGACTATATTTTTGGGGGAAGCGAGCCACATGCCAATTTATCAGAATTATATAGCAGGAGAAATGTTGTCAGATACATGAATGTATTTCACTCCTCACCAAACTCCTATGCACTGAGCAACTGTCTCAGCATATATGCATATTATAATTAGAAATAAACAAGGCCTGATCCTCTCCACTCCATGTCATAGTATATCACATTTTAAGATGCTCATGCATCAAATGCATTACTAAGCCAAATCCTGAACTACTGACTCTATTGCATGTTCTTGCTGTAGAACCTTTTAATCATGTTTATCTATCAATAAAGAGAAATATGCATGTAGGTAATGACTGAACCAGTTCTAACTGAATGCAAGTGCAGTACTCTGCTCATACATGACACCACGTTATCCAATCACCAAAGCAGGTGTTCATCACCATGCATGCATACTCAGAAAAAAGACAGAAGATAAGGCTCAGGAGTTTGACCCAAAGAATCTCACAGCAGTATATTACTAGAGCAATTTCAGAATGGAAGGACAAAACTGATTATTGCAGCATCAGGACACTGGGAAGATATTGCAATCCATCTGAATCAGGCAACTTGCAAAACCAAGAGGGGCCCTGATAGCTTCCCTTAGGACAGGGGTAGGCAACCTCGGCTCTTTTATGACTCATGGACTTCAACTCCCAGAATTCCTGAGTCAGCATAGCTGACTCAGGAATTCTGGGAGTTGAAGTCCATGAGTCATAAAAGAGCCGAGGTTGCCTACCCCTGCCTTAGGACAATCACAGACTTGCTTTCTTAGTCAGAGCCAGTGATTCTCAGCCTCAACAACTTTCAGATGGCAGCCTTTGAGAATCTGAAAGGTGCTTGATTTGGATTATTTAGCTAATATTTCAGAGACACAATTGATATTTTGGGATCTGAAGCACCTGCAGCTATTCTTGTTGCTGTATCTGTTTGTTTATGCACACGTTCATATGGGTGTACTCTATGTTCTTGTATTCTTATTACTGGTTATCTCTATTGATCTTTTTATATATGTATAAATGTTACACAGGATACTGTGTAATATTAATTTTAAAATAAACCTGCTTATTTCATACAACTTTCATATGTTAATACAGGCAGTCCTCAACTTACAACAGTTCATTTAGTGACTGATCGAAGTTACAACGGCACTAAAAAAAAGTGACTTATGATCATTTTTCACATTTTACAACCATTGCAGCATCACCTTTTTTTGCAAGTCACTTGTCAGTTACTGTCCAATACTTGGTCCTATCGTGTGTTCATTGACATACACTATTAAATATTGATAGCTGCCTTATCAAACATTCTTATCACTTGCATCTCTAAATATTCAAATACATGTCAAACATTCACAGGAACAGGTCAAGCAATTGTTTGAAAGCCTGCTACAGTACTGCTCATTTGCGATCGAATGCTGACTGCTTTGACATGCTACCTTTTACATATATTTCTATATATAGAAAAGAGGAATTACATTTGATAATATATATTTGTACCTTTAGGTAAAGATAAAAGACATGAATATAGGTCTATAGTAATGAGAAGCAGTCTAATCCTTACTCTTCTTAGCAAATGAGACCTATATTTCATTCTAAGCACATTGAAGACTCTATGAAGATGAAGATAAATTACTTCCTTTTCCACGTAACTGTAGTGAGTCGGTTTCTGTGAACTAGGATGGGGAAATAAGATAGATTGGAGAAACTGTGATTTCTCGTTGTTTTGCTAGATTTTGAGACGTTTCTTTGCAAATGGTACATGCATGCTCTTGTATTCAGGTACGAAATGGCTTGAAGAGGGTTTTCCATAATCCGTGGCCACACAGGAGGCACTTACAAGTTCTTAACAAGTTTGCCTACACTTCTGATTCATGGCTGACTCACCTATTTATCTGCCAAGAACATTCAGTCTTCTCTGCAGTGAAAGAGCAAATCCAGTGATTTACACAACAAGATTCACTGAGAATAAAGGTAGGGTAGTGTGTTTGTGCCAGACTAGCGTGCCAAGTTATTAAAACACCTCTGCCTAGCAATGGCCATCCTTTTCCACTTGGAAAAACAGCAAAGTTCAAAGAGGGCAGAAAGAGGAGTTGGAGGAAGATTAGAATGTACTGGCAGATCACCCTTTAATGCTGAACTTTCCCATGGTTTATCACAATTCCAAAACGTTTGGGAACATCTTTATGAAACATAAACAGTCTAACAGAGCTTATTGTTCCATTACTTCAAAAGTAGTTAAATATTGTTAACTTTTCTCTTTATGTTTTCCTTACATTGGTCAGAGGTGCCTCTTGTTTTTCAAAGAAATATCAGTTAAATTCATCATTATTTTAGAATAGATCCATGACAATGAGTTAAATACACATTTTAGGAGGCAAAGAAAAAAAATGAGTTAATCATTTCCTGGACATGCTGATTTCTATGTTAAAGATTTGATCAATCTGCAAGATAACTAAATGCAATCCCCTGTATTATTTAATCTAAATTTTCAGGACTACCATACCCAAAAGAGGAATTTTTAAATCTTTCCTTAAATTCCCTGTCCCTTAATGTGGCACTACCAGTATCAGAATTAGTTGATGGTTTCATCTCAAATGCCCAACTATAAATTGTCTTGGTTAGAAAGTGAAACTTTGTGAAATCCATTGAAATCTTAAAACAAAAACTACTATGTAAACAGCAATGATTGTCCCCATTCAAACATCTGAGGAAGCATACATCTTCCATCTCCTGTTCCTCCAGCTTTGGGTCAATTCTACAACACATAAAGAAGTGCATCTCTTCCACCAAGGTGACAATAAAATACAGTTTTTGGGCTCTATAGTTTTACTTAAGTATAGGTTGGCTTAGATGACTCACTGAATCTATTTCATCCCTTTCATTCTGAATTTATAATAGTGGAAATCTCAGGATCGTACTTGTGATTCAAAAGCTTCAGTGCTTCATGAAAGTTTTGTATGCACAAGGACTGACGAAGGACTTTAATGTATGTATGGAGAAGAGCCTGATGCTGGGAAAGATTGAGGGCAATAGAAGGGGACGACAGAGAATGAGGTGGCTGGATGGAGTCACTGAAGCAGTAGGCATGAACTTAAATGGACTCCAGAAGATGGTAGAGGACAGGAAGGCCTGGAGGAACGTTGTCCATGGGGTCACGATGGGTCGGACACGACTTCGCAACAACAATTTGAAAGACATAGAAAAACGTGGGGACACATCTCCTTGGTTGTTGTCTCTATAGTGGTATTTGTTAAATGCAGCTTTTCTTAACTTGATGCTTCTCTTCCAGGTATATTAGACTATAACTCCCAGATTTCTTGGATTTCTTCTATCAAAGCTTTTTTATTTTCTGCGTCTCTGGCAGAGAATCCTGAATTTAAGACTCTAAAGTAAAACATGTTTCTCTCTAATAACAGGAGGATTGAAAACTGGGAAGAAATTGATGATTCTGCTTTCCTGAAACTTCCCTAAATTGTCAAATCAAAAAAGACTTTTGTTCAAAAAAAATTATGTCTATTCCCTCTTTAGAATTCTGTTGATTTAAATGGACCCACACTAGCTATAGTTTGATGTATGATTTATGTAACTTTGTCAGTAATATCTGTTGTCACACAACAGGTCATCAATCAACATGCCTATGGAATGAACATGTAGCATTATAACAATAATCTAATGTCTCTGGCCAATGAGTTACCTAACCTAATTAAGAGTAAATATATAGCTGAGGGCTGATTTAATCAGGATATAAATAAAAGGTGTCGCATTATTTGAGTTAAACTGCTGTCATAGCAGAAGTTCTAATGCAAAAGTCTTTGGCATTCAGAGACTCCTCATGAGCTGGTAGCAAGACACCGGCACATTGCAGATTTTCAAATCCTCATAAGATGAGTTTTTTTTAGGACTTCAAAAGACTGGATGAGAAGAATGTTAATTTAATCTAAACCCTCATCTTTCCATTTCTTTTCAATACATCCTATTCAGTGTCTGCATTTTTAATCAACTGAAGTAAATAGTTCGGTATAAGGGAGTATGTTGGAAATCACAAAATGTTGAAATAATTTTTGAAATGTATTTTAACTGTTTAGACGTATTGCTTATGATTAAATGTATTGATCTATCAGGTCATTTCAAATACTGGACCATATTTTTTGATGGAATCCCTTCCATGTTTTATCTCAGACTATTATGTCATTTCTGTATGGCCCCCTCCAATTTTATAAAACATGATTGCAGATGATATGGCTATGACCTGAAATGGCAAGTTTTAGACTATTAAATATAATTGTGTTGAATTGTTTTCTTTTGGGGGGATCACTTTTATTAAGAATTTCAATTACAATAGCAAAAACTAAAACTGGCCCTAAGCCTAAGCCCAGTGGTGGGATTCAAATATGTGAATAACCAGTTCTCTTTGTGGATGATGCTTCCAGAAGTCCATTCTGGGCCTGGGCAACAAAAAATTAGCTACT
This sequence comes from Protobothrops mucrosquamatus, assembly GCF_001527695.2. NCBI lineage: Eukaryota > Metazoa > Chordata > Lepidosauria > Squamata > Viperidae > Protobothrops > Protobothrops mucrosquamatus. The sequence goes on along the minus strand of NW_015387050.1, from coordinate 81,689 downwards.
GGTTCTGCCGAAGTGATGTGAACTGGTGAATCCCACCACTGCCTACGCCCCAGTATTAACTGAAGTCAACAGGTTTGTAATTTTTTTCCTTTTGCTTAAAATCTTTAGTCCCTTTAGTATCCAGTTTCTAAAATCATCACTTATCTTTTGTTGCAACTTGCAATAACCAGGATAGGAAAAATAAGTGTTTCCCACAAGAAGCTTTTTTATATATATATTTAATTCCAAAATCTTGTAGAAAAAGTCAATACTCAAAATTTACCCAGATCTTTAAAACACATATAACTTTCTTAGATCAAAATATCATTTACCTTTTGACTGTTTGTTTGATGTTCTTTAAGTTCTTCAACTTGTAATCAATTTTTATTTTATTCAGAATTGAAGATAAAACTCACCTGATGATTGTTCAAACTTGTCATTCAAAAGGTCTCTAAAGCTTTAAAGCAGTTAATAAGCAATTCCCAAAAGTGATTAGAAAATGAAATTTGCAAACTTAGTGTCCTGAGTTTCTCAATGATGGATCCATATCCCTATCTAGAAGAGCCTTCTGGTCCATGTTTTGCCAAGGGTCAGGCAGTGGCCAAATGCCAGACCAATGGTTCTTTTTTTCCAGAGATAATGAACACACTAACAGGTAAAAAAGATTTTTATTGTTTAATTGTAACAAATAAAATAAACAGAAACAGCAAAGCAATGTACAAACAAGATTCTTCCTTTTACCTGCTGGGAGCCCCATTTAAGCAGTAGAGATACTCCAAGGCCCTTGGTGCACAGCACTGAACACTGGAGCCTGTGCAGAGAGTCCATCTTAATGATCAATTTTCAGAGCTTTCATTGAAATTGGGCATCAAGTTTTCATGGCCTTGTTTTCCTAGTCACAAGATTGCAAGACCTGACCTTGGCTTGATAACTCTGGGAAGAGACCCAAAGTCTAAGGCCGTGCTCTCCATAACTATCTGAAAAATCACACACACACATACATATGCTCTCACACACACTTTGTGAGCAGGAGTGAAAGATAATAAGCTGGTTTAGGATGAGCTATGAACTTCTAGACTTTTCCTAATATGAAGGGGAAATCAAAATATGTCACTAATATATGTCACTCTTCGAAATATAATGATCTTCCACAATGCCACTACAATCCGCTATTCCCATCCATGACCATAACCCAGTGATGGCGAACCTTTTAGAGACCGAGTGCCCAAACTGCAACCCAAAACCCACTTATTTATCGCCGGGTGCCAGGTGGGCGTGGCCCACTGGGTGGGCATGGCTGTGGTGGTCATGACAGATTGGGTGGGTGTGGCCAAGGTGGGCATGATCACCTCGATATTGTTTGTGGGGAGAGATGCCTGTGAGGGCCAGGCAAGGTTGGGGGAGATCCAAGGGGTCTCTGGCAGGTGGGGTGGTGGGCAAGAGGCTCGTCCTGCGGGGTGAGGCGAGGCAAGGCAGGGCGGGGGTGCCATTGTCACAGGGAAAGGTGAGGCAGGGGCCGGGGCGGCTGCTGCCTAACACCATAGGCCCCCACACACAGAGGCCAGCGAGTGCATGGGCGCTGGGATGCATCTGGCCATGTGGGACCTCGGCGAGTTAGCGGGCAGCTGGTTGAAGAGGGATGGTTGCCATCTCTGGGGCATGCCGCGCGTGCCCACAGAGAGGGCTCTGAGTGCCAACTCTGGCACGCGTGCCATAGGTTCGCCACCACTGCCATAACCTAATGTACAACTCTACAGAGAAGCATTGGTTTTTGCACCTTAACTTAAAAGTAAGCCCCACTGAATGCCACATGACCTGCTACTGCACGTAAACAGTGCAGTTCAGCACTGCAACCCTTTTTAACACTCTAAAATCTATATCCATTGTCTGCCCTTCCTGGATGTACTTCCATATGCTTTAGCTTTGAGAAAAGGACACCAGTGAGAGGTATGAAAGAGCCAGAAAGAATGTTTTTAGGTCAGCTGCCTGCTAAGTCAGTAGCCTGGGATTCCTTGGGAACACATCAGATGAGTGAAACCTATCTTAAGATAGCTCAGGTGGGACATTGCTAATTTGTCCAGACAAGTTAATTGCTTAAAAAAAAAAGCTCACATCCATATGGCAGGGCTGCACCAGCCATGCCAAATCTTCTTAACCCCTTCTTAATCTACTTGAGGGAACTGTTTCAAGACTTCCACATTCAGCCTTTAATGCAGATTAAATGGATATATATAGTTTATAGACAGATATAGCTATACAAACATAGATAGCTAAGCAGAGATTTGCCCACACGCATACTTAACAAGCTGTGACTAGGAAATACAAAGTAAAGCCCCAAACCCACTGCTTCTTCTTGAGTCATAGCAAGGTCCATAATTAGAGCCAGGGAATCCAAGCATCGTTCTAAATTTGGGTGTCAAGGATTATGTTGCTATTTTCAATGGACCAGCAATCAGAGTTTTAGGCTAACTGGTTTAGAGCTGTATGCAAAAGCAATTTATAAATATGCTGCCATCATACTTACTTAAGAAGGAGGTGGAAAGCCTTGTCCTGAAAAGACTCTTTGAAGTACGGAAACTGTGAGCCTTTATATTCCTCAACTTTCTTTTTTCACTTCCTGTTTATGCCCTACATGTTTTCCTGCCGCAGGATACTTCAGTCCCATGAGATCTAATTAATATTCTTCCACGAAGCATTTTATATCTACCTGGGAAAATATACTCATTGTAACAGAGATTCCAGAAACGCTTCTGTGTATTCAGAATTTTGTGTGGATTTTCCTTTCTTTTCTTTTTCTTTTTAATTCACTGAATGCCAAGAAAAATACAAATACAAACAAATCGTTTTTTAAAAAGGCTTTTAATGGGTTAAGATGCTTGCAAGCCAAACATCATCTGTTTCTGTTCTTCGCCAGGTGTATGAACTAAAGGTCTATTCTCCATTATATAGCAATTGAATAAATGGATGGGCTGCAAACAAGTTTACTGGTAGTATATTGGATCTGACTTTCCAGGTGACTTTTAAGGAAGCTGCTTCTGGAAAGCATGTAAATTATATCGTTTTGAATATTCCAGCAGATTCCACTTGTGTACAGAAAAGTGTGTGGATCAAACTTGCAAGGTTTTTGCTGAAACGTGTCTCAGAAGGAGCAATCGCAGATCAGTTTCTATAATCAGAGCTTTTATTGTTCAGGCATTTCAGTACAAATCCAGCCCATACATTCTGTGATTCTAAATCACCAAGCAATGGCTAATACATTGATAAAGAAAAAATATAGAGTTAAAACAGTACAGGTAGTCCTCGATTTACAACAGTTCATTTAGTGACCATTCAAAGTTACAACATCACTGAAAGAAGTGACTTATGGCCATTTTTCACCCTTATGAGCGTGGCAGCATCCCCATGGTCACGTGATCAAAATTCAGACACTTGGCAACTGACTCATATTTATATTTATGATGGTTGCAGTGTCCTGGGATCATGTGATCATCTTTTGTGACCTTCTGTCAAGCAAAGTCAATGGGTAAACTTAACAACCATGTTACTACTAAACTGCAATGATTCACTCAACAACTGTGGCAAGAAAGGTTGTAAAACGGGACAAAACTCACTTAATAAATGTCTCACTTAGCAACATAAATTCTGGGCTCAGTTGTGGTCCTAAGTTGAGGTCTACCTGTATCTCTACTTAAAAAGTGGACTTATGAGATCTTTTTCAGTTTTCTAGACTGAACACCAGCTTTCAGGGGAAATGAGAAACTTCTTTGCGCCCTTTATTTCAACACTCCAACTGTACCTCTAGCTGGAGAGGAAATATCTATGTTAATGAACAAGAAGACAAATAATAAGGTAGTCTGGAATGAGGACTAAACCAATATTTGGGTGTAACACATCAATTTGTCCCTTTTCAGTTGTGAAATTGGAGGGAGCTGTTTACTAGCTAATGCCCATGCCTCATCAAATTAGAATGTCCATTTCAATCTAAAGAGTATTGAATTTTGTAAACTTCACACTACACTTATCCTAAGCAATTTGGCACGGTGTATTCAATGAACACAAAGGCTAAAATAACGCAACGGTGATACTGTATGTGAATAAGAGAAGTGGGTTTAGTAAAACCATTCATAATGCAAATGTCCCAATCCAGACATCAAAAGAAAAGACAGCTTGGACCACAGAGGGTTATTTGAACCATCTGAAAGGACCATCTTTGTCAATATGAGCAAAGAAATTAATTCCAGGCACTTTTAAAGTGGGCTGGGAAAATTGGAGGAGGAAATTGGCCTGTCACTTCCCAAACCCATAGTTAAATATTAAGGCCTCCAAATGTTTTGAAGCAGCTTGCACGTTAAATAATGCAAACATCCATAGGCTGCATGAAAAAGTGATTCATTTAAAAATGCATCTGCAATGAAACCAAAGTAAAATGCTTGGGGGGAAAAATGCACTGTCAGTGGAGACACTTCAGGTTTCATATAGCAAATCCCAGTTTCAGTCCTCAGCGTCTCAAGGGAAGGATGGAAAGAATTCTTCCTAAAAGCCCAGAAACTAATTTTTGTAGTCACAATAACTATATTAGACTGGGTGGATCAATTGGTCTGACTTACTATAAGTCTAGTTCTAAAATACATATATAGAAATAAGTGCACAAACATTTGTATACAGGTTCTACTCCTTCTTCTTCTGACAAAGTGAACTTAACTGAGGACATGACAAACTTCAGTGCAGCCAATAGACTGATTCCATTCCTTTCTATAAATGTAATGTAGCACAACCACAAAAAACAACATCCAAGAGGCAATATTTGTGCCCTGCCAACTGTAGCTTAATGTTCATGCTCTAAGACCAGACAGCTTTTGCAATCCCAGTCATGACTTCTAACAACACAGTATTTATGGATACCGTATCACTGAACACACATTACGCAGGCCAAAGCTGGAGTTACTTAGAAGTCCATATTGCCAAAGAATACCAGATCTTAAATAGTGGGCTGTATGATGCATGCACTTGGGACATTTATAAAAGGTAACATGTGAATATACAGGTAGTCCTCAACTTACGACCACAACTGAGCCAGTGGTGGGATTCAAATATGTGAACAACCGGTTCTCTGTGTGGATGCCGCTTCCGGAAGTCCATTCTGGGCCTGGGCAACAAAAAATTAGCTACCGGTTCTGCCAAAGTGGTGCGAACTGGCTGAATCCCACCACTGAACTGAGCCCAACATTTCTGTTGCTAAGTGAAACTTTTGTTAAGTGAATTTTGCCCCATTTTACATCCTTTCCTGCCACGGTTGTTAAGTGAATCACTGCAGTTGTTAAGCTAGGGATACAGTTGTTAAGTGAATCTGCCTTCCCCATTCAGTTTGCTTGTTGCAAAAAGGCATCACATGACCCCAGGACACTGCAACCATCATAAATGTGAGTCAATTGCCCAGCATCTGAATTTTTATCACTGACCATGGGATGCTGCAATGGTCATAAGTGTGAGAAATGGTCATTAGTTACTTTTTTCAGTGTCATTGTAACTTTGAATGGTCACTAAACAAACTGTTGCAATTCAAGGACTACCTGTAAGTATACTTCACATAATTTAAGTATACACATGTGCACCTATAGAGAAATGTAATTGTTGATGTTGATCAAGGGGATCCGAGTCTATAAAAATTCACAATATGCCATTTATTAAACATTAGTTTTTGAGAAAAGGTATTACCAGATTCCTTCTTTTTGACTACTATAGATTAACCCAGCTTTCCACTGGGTGAACTGAGGCAGTCTTTATCTTTAAGGCCAATCCATTTCACAATGATGTTGTTCTGTGGAGAACATTTGAAGGAAAAAGAATTGTGTATGATGATTTGAGCCCCTAGAAAAAGACAGGATATAAGCTACCAAATCTAAGAAATGATGCCAGGACAGCCCTAAGCACAGATTCCTAAAGGCATTACTCATTTCAGAATTTAATTGTTATGAAACATGTTTTCTGTCTTGCTTTTAATTGAATTAAACATACTGTACAGCTATTTATAAAAATAGCTGCTGAATTGCAGAAAGCAATAACACATAATTTTGTTAATGGAGGAATGTTAGCCTTAACCAAAACCTCGGGGAATATTTGAGATAGAAAGAATGTAAAGAACTGAGCTGAGAAATTTCATAAGAAAGAATTCAACCATAACATAACAGGATACCATTTTCTTCTGAACTGTTTACAAGGTTAACCTGAGGAAGAGTGTTAACCAGAAAAATGGAGGGAAAGGTGAAAGGCTTTCTTTGTGATTCACCCACCCTCGTAAAAACTGACAAAAACATTCACCTTTGTTTATTTTCCTCTAACCTGAGTCAGGAAATGCATTTAAACAAGTTTCCTTATCAGTCTTTAGTGCTGTATAATTAGCAATGTACAGAACATTGGAGAGTTCCATGTTTCAAGAGCCATAACTTAAAGTAAATAATAAAAACATGTATTATTAGGTCCAGCTTCCACATGTTAGTCTAATCATTGGTTATCATAAACTATGCTGGATTATCCTTGGAAACTGGTCATTGATTTTTCTCTCTCCCACAATTCTAATTCTCTTACATCCTAAGGATTCAGGAATACTATTTGCTACTGTTCAGCATCCTTATCTAATCATTCTATAATGGTCTAAAGACATATAGGTGTGAAATATTTTAAGTTTCAGACACCTTGATTTAAGTCAGGGGTCTTCAATCAAACTTGGCCCTTTTATGACTTGTGGACTTCAACTCCCAGAATTCCTCAGCCAGCAAAGCTGGCTTAGGAATTCTGAGAGTTGAAGTCCACAAGTCATAAAAGGACCAAGTTTGAAGACCCCTGTTTTAAGTTCAAACCTGACTGGAAGTTACAATTGTTAACAACTATTCCAGAGGTGTTCTCAGCTTAAAACCGAGAACATATGGCCTAACTAGTTGAGGAGCAACTTGTCCCCTTATGTTTCCACTAAATCCAGGGAGGTCAGTCAAAGCAGGTATGCTTCCAGTCCCCTCAGTCAATGTCATTTTGGTCAGACTGCTTGGTGAGGAAGAAAGTGTTTGCAAAAACCTGTGAATAGGTCTGTCTGTTTGGTTATGCCTATTACCAAAAACAGAAATGGAAAATGTAGGCAAAAGAAGCAGCATGTATATAATACTCATGCGCTAATTGTGTAATTGTGTTTTAATTATGCAAATTAAAAAATAATTGTTTCTGGAAGCTGATATGCAAAGTTTATTTGTTTATTTATTTGTTTGTTATTATTTCATACTTAACTGCCCATTTTCCTCAAAAGAACTGAACCCCTTATAAGTTTTTTATTAAATGATCACTTTCCTGCAATGCTAAATATATATATAGTGATGACCAAATGGAAGATTTTGAATCAGTCACTTGGCCAATTTAGTATCTTAGTTTTCAGTTTTTAATATGTTTAATCTAAGACTAGATGCAAGAGAAGATTAGTGTTTAGAATTTTAAAAATCCTGAAGCTGTATCTAAAAGCTATTAAAAGCTTTATTCTTAAACCCTCCAATAACAGAAGATTGTAATTATTCCAGCTTAAGTTTGCCATCAAATTAGAATGCATATAAAATTTAGCAGAATTCAAGTTCGTCAGATCCAGATCCAAGTAGGTGGTCTTAGACAATGATTTATGTTTTACTGATTATAAAAAAATAATAATTCAGACCACCTACCTGTCGATGGTTAGCATAGGGAATTCTGGGTTAAGGCACTCTTTATGTGACAGCACAATCCTAGAGTGGCACGTTTGCTATTCTTGTATTAGCCGTGATGGCGCAGTGGTTAGAGTGCAGTATTGAGGCTAATTTTGCCAACTGCCAGCTCAGTTCAGTTCTCACCGGTTCAAGGTTGACTCAGCCTTCCATCCTTCCTAGGTTGATAAAATGAGGACCCAGATTGTTGGGGCCAATATGCTGACTCTGTAAACTGCGTACAGAGGGCTGTAAAGCACTGTGAAGTGGTCCATCAGACTAAGTGCTATTGCTATTAGTAAAAACTCACAAGTACTCATTCAGCACCATCTCAAGAAAACTACTGACAACAATACTTCAGTCAAGCAGACAAAACAAACACTAAATTGAAAGAAAACCTAAAAGCAAATGCAACTCAACCAACAATGTAATAAAATCATACCAAGTTCTAATAAAACAGAACATTCCCACATTAAAGAAAAAAACAATTGTTTATAGCAGCAATCAAACCTGAACAAGTCCGAATGGACTGGAAAACTTACTAAAAATAAGGTTAGAAAATATAATGGTGTACATTTTGAAAAAAGGAGCAATAAAAAAAAACATGGACCACTAACAAAAAGCCACTTTTATAAAATTTAAAACTACCAGATTGGAACTGCCAACATCCAGATGACTACTAAGTGGCATTAAAATCTTTGAGCTCTGTATCTCTTTGCTGCCATACAGTGGCCATCCAGACATTTGCATCTAGTAAAGCTGAAAAAGTCGCAAGATGAATGAAGGTCCTGTGATACAAAGGCTATCACAGCTGGCATGCTGTATCACTTTTTCTAGAACTGCATGCATTTCTCTCCTGTCTATCCTCAGTGCTTGTGCCAGGGGTCTCTCTGTTTCATGTGCCAGTCCCACATGTAACCTAAGCACCAATTTACAATCTGTCAATAATCCCCATTGCTTTTTATGATTTTTTTTTCTGAAAAAAAAAACCCCACACCAGACCAGATTGCCCTACTAACAAGTTGACTTGCCTTCTGGTGAGGAGAGAGCACATTTAGCAGGAAGGATCAAGAGGTTCGGCCCTATCAGTGCAGTTGCATTACTCAGTGTTTAGTTTCTGGCATGGGAGAAATCAGCTATTTCATGGCTGAAGACGTGTGAGCATGCAAACACTAATTCAGGAACAATTTGGGTAGTGAAAATGAAGAAATCAAATAAATTGTTCGCTCAGTGTTGTGTCTCTTTGATTAATGAGTGGGCACCACTTTTAATAGGATTGTTTGCTTGGAAATGTTTAGTGTAATTAGCAGAGCCAATTTTAACAGCAGCACATAAGCAGGGCTATTTATCCTGGTTTGACACTGGGAGCAGTTGTACACAACAGCAAATGTCACCAAGAGAATGGACTCCAATTATTACCATGCCTTGCTTTCCATTCCACTTCAATTCTATACTGATGTAATAATCTCCACTATTGTGTGGGAGGGTTTTGTTTCCTTATTTAGCTGTTATCAGAGTCACAGCAAATCAAACCAAGGTTTCAACAGTGTTTGCTTAATAAACAACTGCTGGAATGGAGATCAGGGTAGGAAACCTGGTTGCCTCTCCCCACATCTTTTGGACGTCACAATCTATAACAGGCTAGGTCAAATGAAAAGGTAAAGTCCAAAACATCTGAGGAGGTTGTGATTGCTCAACTCTGATCTAAATAAAATTTCTCCAAAGGCCACTGCCTGGTGACCATATAGCTGGGAAATAAGGAATCTGGAATCCCAAAAGAAGATCAGGTTGACATAGACTGACCAAGCTTTGACCCATATTTCTTACATAATAGCCCTGAATTGAGAGGGGTTGTGGATTTTTCCTTAAAATCTGTTCCTTATTTGAAATATATAATCTTAAGAGCAAATAAATATAGGTACATACTATATATGTGATTCATTACTGCTTGATTCCTCTTTTGGTGGTATAGCAAATACATCAGACCCATAGCGGTCTGGCTAAATTAGTGCCCCTGATAAACTGCAAAACTGTAAGCAACTTGTGCTCATTGTAAACCACAGTTTGTCTTTGTGAATTTTTATCATACTTATATAGTATAACCCTGTGATGGGCTGGTATGCTGGTGCTGAAGACTCATACTTTGGTTTGCAGACAGTACAAACTAATAAAGGCCCAAGAATTATTACTGTTGAGTTTGCACTTCATGTATTTTGCTGATGTGTATGTTTATCCTTCCCATATATAGTATTTGAAAGGCTAGATGTTCACCCCTTGATAGCAGCTTTTTAAGTGCTATGCAAACAACACATCTTCATTTAAGAAAAAATATTTTATTTAGTGGGTACCCTGGGTATATCCCTTCTCCTTGATGAATTGTATACTTAAATACAAGCCTTAGCAAGAAATAAACTATTTTTGATAACTGCTTATTAAAATGTACTATACCTTTTAGCAACTAAACTGTTACTAGCATTAGTCAACTCATTCTTGAGTTAACTTATTTAATTGAAATAAAACTTATTTCATTAAATAAACCTATATGGTCAGACTCTCTTCTTCCTCCCTTTAAATTTTGCTGAAGTGTATAAGAAAATACTTTGATGAAGTCCAGTAGCAATGAATTTATTCCATATGTAGACCCATATTTGCATGTTTTTAAACAATTGCCCTCACACCAGCAGGAGGGAATACTATTAAGAGCCATTGATGCTAGCATTACAAAGGTAATATGACAAGGCCTCAATCCTGATACAATCCTTGAATGTGGTAAAATTTGGAAAACCAGAAGCCATGTTCTCAAATGCTTCACAGGAATCAGCACGTCAGCAATATAATTTTATTTATACCATTTTTTTTTGCGGTATCACGTTCTGTGTTGATAGCATTTTTGCATTTTACAGTTTGTACTTTATCTTGTTATGACGTTTAGTCTTTCCATGGTATTTTTGATATGATTAGAACCAACAGGTTAGTTTTGCTGATTGATATTTGTGCCACTATATCAGAAAGAGGTCACTTAGTAAGGGAAAATTCAGCTCTCTACGTCAATTTAAAACTTTGTGGTATTGTACTGTAGCTAGTTTTCCATAATGCTAACTCTGGGCCAGTGGCAGAATGATCTGACATTAGGGGACATAGTTATTGAGCCCTTGTCATGGTCAGACCATTCTCTCCTAAGGATGGACTTCCGGACCGCGCCCCCCC
>NW_015387050.1:0-67542 GCF_001527695.2 Protobothrops mucrosquamatus | reverse complement strand
AGCAAGCGGACCTGACCTAGGGTGGATTTTTATATTGGGTTTTAAATATTCGGAAGACGCAACATTAAAATTCGGTTTAATTCGGTTTTAAGGGGGGGATTGTATATATGTTCTGGTTTTAAATATGTTGTGCGCCGCCCTGAGTCCCTGTCGGGAGAAGGGCGGCATATAAATTAAATTAAATAAATAAATAAATAAAACTTTGTGGTATTGTACTGTAGCTAGTTTTCCATAATGCTAACTCTGATTTTTAGGAATCAGATATAAAACACAATCATCTTGGTTTCTTTAAGGGATACAGATTTTCCACAAATTCTGACTATATTTATCATTTCTTCCACTTTGCCAGCACTGCACCTTAAAACTGTATATGTACTACCATATTTTAACTCTTGTTAAAAATACTGGGACTTCTGCACAGGATTTTATTGTCAAGATGCACATGCATTTATGGAAAAAAGAAAAGAAATAATCCCAATAGAAAGTGTTAGACTTTCTTACCACTAATATCTTTTCTGGCAAATGTTCTTGAGTTAACAAAACAGACAGAGAAAATGTCCATATGCTCGGGGTGGAGTCTAGTCTGGTTATCAAGGGCAAACATGTCAGTCTGGGTGAGATGGAAAGTATAATTTGGAAAGTTCTTCAACATTAAACTGTTTCAGTTTTTTTTTCAACGTCACTTGTCAAAGTTCTTTGGAACAAATATTCCAAACAATAAACATTGACTTGTGTTATTGTACAAAGGGCATGATATCTGAATTTCAAAGGTGCATGTGAACAAGCCACTTAATTACCCTTTCTACATATGATTCTTTCCACTTTCCTAGTTCCTCATGAAGCCCTTTAAATATATATATATATTATATTGAAGCAATAATCTCTCATTTCAAGATACATTTTCTTTTGGTTTCTAAACCAATTAAATCCACTGGTAAGATTTAATGTCTTCATATTTTACTTTTTATAATGGGACAAACACATTCTCCCCTCTCTGCAAAACTACAAATTTATCTTGCTGCATTCAGACTTATTCCCTCCCTACAGGATAGTCCTTACCTTACGACCATTTGTTCAGTCAGGGATTGATTGGGAGCTATCCAGAGTTGGTAGTAAGATGGGAGAATATATAAATGTTTTAAATGTCATTTTTTGAAAGTCAAAGTGTAAACTTGAATCAGTTTTTTTAAGAATTAACAGAAATGTGAATACCTTTTAAAAATCATGAATTTGATATAATTGATTTGAATATCATTGTTATTTATGGTCTTTTTTCATGCTGTGTACAGTACTATATGAAGTCACTTTGTGTGAGAAGGGTGACTAAGTAAATTTGACAAAATAAATAAAATATGTGTACCAGTTGAGGAATGGTAAATAATCATCCAGAATATATAGTCTAGAGGGGATAGACTTTTTTCTTTCTTTTTTTCTGAACACATTTTTAAATTGGAAAAAAAACATATTGCCATAGCACATATTCTGAAAATATGCACTCTTGTTCTAATGTTACTGATAGGCAATGGAATTGGGGCTTGCCACATTTCTTGATCATCTTTGATACAAGTAGTTGTTTGCAAATACAGTAAAGACATTCAAGGTGCTCCTGTGAAAATGTAGTAAAGGGAAGAAATAAAAAAAATCTACTTTGAGAATTTCCAATTAGGATCTCTTAACATGGGTAGTTGCTATGTGTTTACATGCCCACTCCAGCTCTCCTAATATCACTCTCAAGAGTCTTGCTCTTAATCAAAAGCCTCAATTCTGGGAATGCTAAGTGAGTTGCTTGGTTTCCCCTGCTTAATTAGACTACAGTGTTGAAATATTCATTTTTCTAGTCCTGTAGAAGCCTTTGAGAATTGAAGAGGTAGTTTACTTATTATTTTGGTGTAAAGCTTCTCAGTGTAAACTGACAATGTTTTATCCTGAGTTAGCCCCTGTGTTTTTCTAACCCAAAAAGAAAGAAATCCGTGATGTTCCATATATTGATTGACTGTCTGCCATCAAGTTGTTGGTGACTCCTGGCAACTACATAGGTAGATTTGCTTTATGACAATCTAACCTTGTTTTTCAAGTCTTCCGATGATGCACTCATCAGTGCCGTAACTGAGTCTACCCATCTTACTGCTGACCATCTATCTTCTTCTTTCCTTCCACCTTTCCCAGAATTAAATTCCTAAAAAGCTACGTCTTCACATAATATGTCTGAAATATGATATTTTGACTCTGGTCATTAGTGCCATGAGTGAGAACTCTGGATTGATTTGTTCAGTGATCAATTTGTTTGTTTGTTTGTTCAAAAGTATCAATAACTGTCCTGCTTATAACTCCTAGCATTTCTAGCAAATAGCCATGCTGCTCCAAGCTACTAGGAGTAAAGTATGCCATGCCAACTGAAAAGGCCCAAATCCCCCACGTCTGTCCTATTTTGGAACTTAATTAAATTGCCACTGGGTCTGTCCTTCACAGAACATCCTAGGATTATGTTTATTGAATGTATGCCTGGTGAATTCCTACAAATCATCTTTGTGATGATTCTGAACACTTTCATTACATGATTGTTTTGTTGACCATGCATCTTATGACCTCACCCTCATCGGCTGGAGTCTGTACAGGAAGCTCTACATTTTGGAGTGCATTCCTTTGAGTATTGAGATGGAGTAAAATGAAACAGGGCTTCAGAATGTTGAACAGAACATCTTAAGAATATGCAACAGATAAGAAAACAGGAAATAACACTGAGTAATAAAGCTGTACCATTAAACCTACTGGAGTAGATTGAAATGTACAGGAAAATTATTTCCTACAAATTATTTTTATGAATTATTGTATGCGTATGATAGTCAGAACCTTTTATGATTAAAGAGCAGTTGTGTGACAAATTAAGAATTTTAATTTGTTATGATACAATCTTTTCCAGCATGGTGCTTTCCAGATGCATTAGCCATTTTAACTGGAAATTCTGGAGCTGAAAGGCTATGAAACTGGAGAAGAACAATAGATAATTGACTAGATAACCCATGACCTGTTGGGTCATCATTTCAGAGATCCATGCGCACACACACACCACAGCTTGAAGTCAGTTTTTGGCTTCTGACGATTGCCTGAGTTTTCTCAGCAAGGTTTTCAGATCTGGTTTGCCCTTGCCATCTTCCCAGAGCTGAGAGAAAGTGCCTCAGGCAGGACTAGAACTCACAGTCTCCCAGTTTCTAGCCTGGTGCTTCAACCACTACACCAACAAAGCTCTAAATTGAATTGAAAATAGCATATCCATAAACTGCTTGATTTGGGGTCCTTTTTTTTACAGCATCTTTGAATGCATAGAACCTAATACAGAAACTGAGCTGTCTATAGACACCTCTTTGGAGGAAGGAGTCAAGCTATATTCATGAATATACCAAATTTGCCAACCATTTTTGGGGTTAAATTATTTCTCAATATCAACCTGATAGCCTCGTGCATGGAATTCAATGCTTTGATATTTATTGAAATATTTGAAATTATCTCATAAGGTTATTTTTAAGAGATCTGCTTTGTGGAATTGTTTAAATATGTTTTAAATGTGTTACGGATCTTGGCACTTCTTCCTTGGGGAAAGTAAGAGAAAGAGAAAGAGAACCTCATCATGAAATATTAACAGAGTTTAAATAATTAACATTCTGTGTCTGGAATATGATCACCTTTCTCCCAGTGTACACAGTTTATTCTACTGCCACCCATGCTGCAAATTTGCCTCTCTGTGTAGTTAATTTTCTTCTCTTTTCCTTTTCTTTAGGCAAATCCCTTCTAAGAAAACTACATGGACATGCATGCATATATCATTTATCTCCTAGTGATTTATAGTATCTTTATAGCATCACCCAGCCATCATGGTTGCATCTTGTTCTCCTTACCATTATTTTGGCACAATTATGGTTAGATGACTCTAAAAGACACTATAAGTCACTAGTGGGAAAATATCCATAATCATCAGCCATCAGCTTAATTTGAGGTTTTACTTTTACGTTTTTGTTTTCTCATAAGAGGAAATAATCTCTTATGATTTATCCTTGATGGACTGAAAAACTGTCTCACAACAAATAAGAGTTACCTGCCTCCAGAAGCGGTGAATGCTCCAACACTGGAAGTTTTTAAGAAGAAACTGGACAGCCATTTGTCCGAAATGGTATGGGGCTTCCTGCCTGAGCAGGGGGTTGGACTAGATGACCTCCAAGGTCCCTTCCAACTTTATCATTATTATTATTAAGTATCTGTGTATTGCACATTGCACTTGATGTAAAACACTGAATGCTAGAACAAAGCAATAACTTTTATTATACTACGCAAAATAGTAGCCATGGTCCTTTTGTATTATTAGTTCAGTTTGTAGGTAATGAGCAATCACAGGGAATCTATAGGTGTCTCGTATCTCCAATTCTCGCTAGCTTTTTCTCAAAGCGGAGAAGCTGCGTATTCACAATTGTCTGAATTTGTCTGCCATTGCTCTGTTTTTCTTTTTCTCCTTTCTTCCCTCTTTCTCAGACCTCTTTAGCTATCCATATTATTGCAGGAATTTTACCTGATATAAGCAGAATTTTTAGGGGGGAAAATAGAAGAGTGTCCAACTTAGTCTAGATTGGAAGCATATAGGAGGTTTCTTAATTTAGGTATGAAATACAAGGGAGTATGCTATCTGTTTGTTAAAAATATTATTTAAAAGATTAAAATCCTTCAAGAGAACACTGTGAGCATATGTGTTATGGAGGCCAAGGTTAGATGTGTGCTAAGGATGGCACATAGGATGCATGTTGGACTTAGCTTGAGGATGGCATGAGGTAGGTCTTTGGACTCTTTTAGGTCAAGGAGTTGCTGCACTGAAGGTTGGGGGCAACAGCAAAAGCCAGAGCTGAATAATCTTTGTGGCAACTGAGAAGGATGATCTGTTTGGCAACCAGTACTTAGTCCAAGTCAGGACTGCCCTGTGGAGCTGTCTAAACCAGACTGCCAATTGGTGATAGAACATCAGCTGAATTCCTGCAAACTAGCAGTATATATGACACTGAGCTGAAGATACTACTGGTCAGCTGATGAAGATAATTCTGTGCTGGTGGCAGTGATGGAGCTAGATATGATTTTCTTCCAGATGATGCTGGCTGGGCCAGTTTCTTCACTGAGCAGCAGTGATGGTGGCCCAGGGATTCCTGCCTTTCTGTTTCAGTGTGTTGGACATATTTTGAGGGCCAGAAACTGCTAATGCACCTCCAGTATCCTGGATCAGCAAGTTCCCTGGCATAGTCAGTTACCAAAGCTAAAATGCTTTGCCTATACCTAACACCCGGAGAGACTCGGCAAATTGCTAAAATTCTCAAAACCTTTCAGTATATGTGAGCATATGATAGCCTTACAGCATCTGAATAGTGTAGAAATTTGGGAGTAGAAAACTTAAATGGTAGCCTTAACGGAAGATATGCCAACCTATATTCCTGGAGGAATACCTTGAGCCCCCTTCAGAATACTCCAGCTGTCCATGTCCATCTGTCACTGGCAAAAAGTTTGCAGAAGATTGGTAGGCTTCTCAAGGATCATGTAATTCTAACCTGCCACTAGTTTTACTGGGAAGGAAAGTGTCAGGCTAATATGTCATGTTATGTGCTGTTATCTGAAAAATACGGCTTGAAGCTTAACACCTCAAAAACCAAGATCATGGTCGTCAGCAAACAACCCATTAATTTACCACCAATAAATTCAGAAGGAATACCACTAGAAAAAGTGGAAAGGATCACGCACCTCGGTTCTAATTTGCATGAAAGCTGTGACATGACTACTGAAGTAAAGACAAGGATAGAGAAAGCTCGAACAGCATTCTTCAAAATGAAAAAGGTCTTCTGCAGTCACGACATAAGCCTAAGACTGAAAATCAGGCTTGTCAGATGCTATATTTTTTCTATCCTGCTCTATGGAGTAGAGAGTTGGTCTCTGACAGAAGGTCACCTGAAGAGACTAGAAGCATTTGAAATGTGGATTTACAGGCGGCTGTTACGTACAAGCTGGGTTGACAAGATCAGAAATGAGGAGGTGATAAGCCACCTGGGAAAGCCAAGGGAAATCATCAAAACAATTAAAAAATGAAAATTAGAATATTTCGGACATGTGATGCGACACCCAGAAAAATACGGCATACTCCATTTAATCCTCCAGGGAAAGATTGAAGGCAAACGAGGTTCAGGCAGAAGAAGAACATTGTGGCTTCAAAATCTAAGGGACTGGTTTGGACAAAACTCAGCAGCACTTTTTCGTGCGGCTGCTGATAAAAACAGGATCGCCAACATGATCGCCAAAGTCCGATAACGGATATGGCACAAGAAGAAGAGAAGATGTGCTGTTAAGGAATTTCTTCTCTTAGGATGGCACAATGTAACAGGTTAGTAGAAACTAACAATAGGAAACCAACTGTGATGCTCATTTTTCAACCCTTGCAATTTGTCACCTGGCATTCTCACTTTAAGAAAAGCAAACCCTTTTCTCTGCATCTTCTACCCATGCTCATTAGCATGTGCCTTTCAGAAAGATATTATTCTCTGTTTCAGAGCATCCCATCCAATGTATTTTCTTAAAATTCTATAGAACATCCTTTTTGTCCCTTTGAAGAGGACAAGCAGGGGAACATAAACAAACTGGCCTTCACAACCCCTTCTATTATCCAATTAGCAGAAGAAAAGCATCAGGACTGATCATTAGCAGGTTTTCCAATGTAGAGGCTGAACACATAATTTGCTTGCTGGCAGACACATTTGTTCACATCTGCTGCCAACTGGCTATGGCATTTTTACCCTTCTGTCCATCAAAGTAAGAGAGAGGCATGCTTTGGCTAAAACTCCAAGGTGTCTGTCTCAATTTTGCTTTTGTAGTATTAAGAGATTGTGGCAAGGCTCTTGTTTGTTTTATGGTTTAACAGGATCTCTATGCTTTTCACTGTATGCTTTTTAGTTAGCTCGGGTGATTTTATTCTGACCTTACAACAATAATATTTATTGATTCAATAATTATAACTATTGCCCTGAAACACAGAAGAGGGTTTTTTTCAGTACAAGTAAGTCCTCGAATTATGACCACAATTGAGCCTAAAATTTCTGTTGTTGAGTGAGACATTTGTTAAGTGAGTTTTGCCCCATTTTACGAACTTGCTTGCCACGGTTGTTAAGTGAACCACTGCAGGTAATAAGTTAGTAACCTGGTTGTTAAGTGAATCTGGCTTCCCCATTGACTTTGCTCACCAGAAGGTTGCAAAAGATAATCGCATGACCTTGGGACACAGCAACCGTCGTAAGTATGAATCAGTTGCCAAACATCTGAATTTTGATCACAGGATCCTGGGGATGCTTCAAAGGTCGTAACTGTGAAAAATGGTAACAAGTCACTTGTATTGGTGCTGTTTAACTTTGAACGGTCACTAAATGAACTGTTGTAAGTCAAGGACTGGCTGTACAATATATTTGTTGTTGTTGTTAATTGCAAAGTCATGTCCGACCCATCGCGACCCCATGGACAACGTTCCTCCAGGTCTTCCTGTCCTCTACCATCTTCTGGAGTCCATTTAAGCTCAGGCCTACTGCTTCCAGCCACCTCATTCTCTGTCGTCCCCTTCTTCTATTGCCCTCAATCTTTCTCAGCATTAGGCTCTTCTCCAGTGAGTCCTTCCTTCTCATTAGGTGGCCAAAGTATTTGAGTTTCAACTTCAGGATCTGGCCTTCTAAAGAGCAGTTGGGGTTGATCTCTTCTAGGACTGACCGGTTTGAACTCCTTGCAGTCCAAGGGACTCGCAGGAGTCTTCTCCAGCACCATAGTTCAAAGGCCTCAATTCTTTGTCACTCAGCCTTTCTTATGGTCCAGCTTTCACATCCATACATTGTACAATATATACTGAACTATATATTCAAGCAAAATGGTCTGCAGAGGCTCTTTTTTTATTAGATCTGGGGCCAGCTCATCTTCATCTACAGAATTATACTTAATGCCTCCATAAGTTTCTCTAGAATTGTTGATCTGATCTCGTGTCAATTCTAGTGCTGAAGGAATATTTGTACCACATTATCTCTGAGCAGTACAGCTCCCCATTATATGTACCATCTTGATTTATTTCTTTTTAAATTTATGGAGGACCGGTAGTGCAAAAATACCTCTTGCACTAAATCTCTACTACTGATAATATTTAATTTACATGTATGAATCGCTATAAAACTCAAGCTTTCCAGAGAGTAATGAGAAAGAAAGGAAACACGATGAAAGCAAATTATACACTTAGGCTTGTGGGCAGGTGTATGAACCGCAGTGATTCAAAAGTACAATGGGATTGTCTTCCAGAAAGTATACATGGAACGACAGCCCACGAAAGCCAAATAAATCCACAGCTATAGTATCTAGGTCAAATCACTCAGCAGTATTTTCTGTATAGACTTTATTAAAATGAGAGAAGCAAAGAGCTATGCTCTTTGTCTATTGTGTCACTCATCCAAAATTTTAAGCAAAATGCCAGCAGATTACAGAATGAAATGCTCAACGAAAAGCTCTGTCAGTTCTTTCCTGTTATCTCCCCTCCCCTTGCGTTCCTTGTGTCCTTTGTGTTGACTGGATTCTTTGTCACATTTTTTTTTTCCAGGGTTCATTTGTAGTTTTCTGTGCTGTTTTTGAAAAAAAAAATACAGTCCTTGACCTTTTGTCCACTGTACTGTACTTGAATATCCTGCTGTGTATAATTATGCAAAAGAGCTCTCAGTACATGAGGTTTGTGTGCTTTTTTTTTCTCCTCCCTTTTCT
This sequence comes from Protobothrops mucrosquamatus, assembly GCF_001527695.2. Taxonomy (NCBI): domain Eukaryota; kingdom Metazoa; phylum Chordata; class Lepidosauria; order Squamata; family Viperidae; genus Protobothrops; species Protobothrops mucrosquamatus. Next base: position 58,749 of record NW_015387050.1, on the reverse strand, counting down.
TTGCTTGGGAATGTCTTGGAGTCATTGAACTTAGTGTGACATAAAATGTGGTTACTAAATAACAGAGATGGAGAAAAAAAATAGCCCTGCCTAAGAATGAAGAGAATATGATCACATCTCCTTTCAACCTGCAAGGAAAAAAAAATGAATGAAGCTGTATATTTCGAAGCTTCTCCATTTGAGAAATTACTTATCAAAATCTGCATTAATCAAATCAATGCATGGAATAAATCTTTTTTTTTAGATATGTATGCAACATATTTCCTGTCCCAGTCTGGGATATATCCAGATATTCTAAGATTTTTTTGAAATTTCCTGTTGCCAGTTAGAAATAGTAATAGAAAAGAACAAGCAACATTCTAATCTTCCAGAAAAGAGAATAAAACAGAAATATATTTTTCTTCATTAGAATCTTTTGATTTAAAAAAAAACACACAGATATGCTTCTCATATTATCCCAGTGCTACCTCTCTGACAGTGTTTTATTTTGTTTTATTTTGAATGATGACAAGAGCTTGTCAGCTGGAGAGCTAACAACCCAGGTTCAAGACCTGAGCTCCATGCAACAGGGTGAGCTCCCGTTTCTTGCCTCAGCTCTTGCCCACCCAACAATTTGAAAGCATGCAAATGCAAGTAGATAAATAGGTACCACTTTGGTGGGAAGGTAAAAGCATTCTGTGTGCCTTTGGCATATAACCATGCTAGTCACGTGACCACAGAAGCATCTTTGGACAATGCTGGCTTCCTCAGCTAGAAAACGGAGATGAGCATCACTCCCTAGAGTCAGATATGACTGACAGGAAAACCTTTACCTTTTTGTTTGTTTGTTTGTTTGTTTCAGAGAAAAAAGAAGCTGAGGTGAGAAAAATGGGAAACATTCAAGATAAAGGTGATATCCTCTGCGCCCATAAATTCTGTGTTTAGGTAGAATAATTATACAATAAAAGCCTCATGTGGAAATTTCTCTGCCATCTCAGAAATTGAAAAAAAAAAGTCATCTGTGGGGGGAAAAATCATAATTATTGGTAAAATAGTAATAAACCTAACAATTATGCAGGATACAATTTTGTATGTAGGAAAACATGATTGTACTAGTAAGTCTTTATTAAGACCGCTCTACTCAACTTTTATTGACCTTAATTCATCCACCAAATGTGAACAAGGGTACTTTATCTAATGGGCAAGTTTTAAGAATGAACAGGATACCAGACATTTATCACTGAATAGACTGATAGAAAAAGAGATGCATCAAAATGAAAAATAGCAATAGCACTTAGACTTATGTACCACTTCATAGTGCTTTATAGCATGGTACAGGTAATCCCCGAATTACGAGCGTTCATTTAATGCTCATTCAAAGTTACATGATGAATGCCCCCCAGTGCTTACAGGCATGTCCCTAAATTACGAATATTGCAGCACCACGGCAGTTGTTCGCCCTTACAAGCGACCACAGTGGCTCTGCAATATTCACCCTGGTTATTCCCTCCCTCCCCATCCACACCCCGCATCTCCCTAGGCACCAGGCCTTCAATACTCGCCCTGCGAAGATCGAGATCCTTCACTTTCTTGGCTGCTCCAGGCCTTCAGTGTGTTCGCAGAGAATAGAGGCCTAAAGTAACGCAAGATCACATGAGATCATGGGGCGAGATCTCACACTACTGATCTCATGGTACTTTAGGCCTCTGTTCTCTGCAACAGAGAATGGAGCTGAAGCAGGGGGACACTTCCATGTGCCTCCAGAGGCTGGATTGGGGTGTCGGAGGCCTTTTCCAGGCCGCTGCCGCCCAGATCTGAGGCCGGGGGATGCTTACCTAGCCCTCCGGTGGCCCATTTTCAGGCAGCAGCAGCCTGGGAAAGGCCTCTGGAGCCTGGATAGGGCCACGGGAGGCTCCGGAAATGTCCTCCAGCCTCAGATCCGGGCAGCCAGAGGAACCGCAGCAGAGAGGAAATGCTTCTTTTCCAGGTGAGTCTGGCACGGCAGGAAAGGAGAGGAAAGCATGAGGTATATTAAGGGGTTGGGGAGGCCTTGGGGGCCTGTTCCATCACTAGGCCCTCCATGGCCTTTCCCACCCTGAGATACCTCATGTGCGGTTAATGAGCTGCGTGCATTTTAACGAGCAAGGAAATGAACTCGTTCGAAGTACAAGATTCACTTTACGAGTTTTCGAGTTGCAAGTGGAATGGGCAGGCTCCATTTCACTTGTAACTCAAGGACTACCTGTATAAGCAGTTTATAGAGTCAGAATATTTGCCAACTATCTGGCTCCTCATTTTACCAACCTCAGAAGGATTGGAGGGTTGAGTCAACCTTAAGCCAGTCAGGATTGAACTCCACAAAATTGAACTTCACAAAATCTATATGCAAATCACACACACACACACACACAACTTAAAGGCTCCATTACAGAATAATTAATGGGCATGCTTGCATCCAGTTTACTTCTCAGAATACATACTGGTCAGTCCTCAAATGTTTTTTTTCTGAGTTTGCTGAATACACCAATCCCAAGAATAGGACAGGACATTTCAATTTATATATACAAATGATAGATTGTATATTTCAAAGTTTTGTGTTGAGGCTTTGCATCAAGATTCCCACCTGGCAACAGCTTTCCACATAAACCTTCAAATAAATCAGTAATGAAGATTTCTGCCTCTGCATCCAGCTCAAAAAATAGATGAATCTGAAAAATTATTAGATACCCAAAATTAATAGTTTTTTATTATGGCATTGAAACCCAGCTATGGGCCTATTGCTTGATCTTATTAAATATATTAACTGGCCATAAGAATAGTACATCCAAAGGAGACTTTCTTCAAACTGGGATATGTGCTAAGAATGGCACATTTTCCCCACCCCCATTAAAACCCAATTTACTCTAAGCCACGGGTTCCCAACTGGGGGTGCAAGGCGATATTCCAGGGGTTGTGAAAACTTGGGTTTTTCAAAATTATAGTGTATATGCATAATTCGGCAACAAAGAATATATCAGAAGCATTCTAGAGGTGCGGGGTATAGAAAAGGTTGGGAGCCACTGCTCTAAGCTATTGTTTATAACAAGGAATCAGAGATTAATTTGTTTTCCTTTATGGAGATGGGGCCATGTAACATATTAAAATCTCAGCCAGCTTCTTCTCACCAGCAATGGAACACAAGAACCTAAGATTACAACCATAGAGCATGTAAAACTTTTACAGAAACACAATCTTTCCATTCTCACCATGTGAGTATGTCATGTTCTTTCTGGCCTATTTTGCATGCCTAGAGGGTATATGACTTTATACTAGGAAGCAATAATCTCCTCTTAATACATGATTTAATCATTCAAGCCTACACTCTCGTGATCTGCCTAGTCTAATGCAGCTGACCAAATGTGAATAGCACTTTTGTCAGATGCTATTCATTGAATAGGAACACAGCAAAAGTCCTGTTGGATCAAATCCAAGGCCTTGTTTAGTCCAATGTTCTGTTTCTACAGCGGCCCCTAGATGCCAATGGGAAACACGCAGTAGTGGGATTCAAATATGTGAACAACCGGTTCTCTGTGTGGATGCCCCTTTCAGAAGTCCATTCTAGGCCTGGGCAACAAAAAATTAGCTACCGGTTCTGCCAAACTGGTGCAAACCGGCTGAATCCCACCACTGGAAAAACGTAAGAACAGGAGAATACAATAGCTTGTCCATTGTTGTTTCCCAACTGATGCTATATAAGACAGCTATTATGAGTAAATCAACATTAAGAACCACCTTACAATGAATGTGTTATACTCTCTGTAAAGTCAGGAACATTAATGACTATTATTACAACTTCTAGTAGCAAACTCTATAATTTAACTATACAGCTATGAGAACTTGTATGCAAAATTTAGATGGCCACTAGATGACAGCAAAGGTTTCTGTATCCTTTTATTGCCATCTAGTGGTCATCTGAATTCTTGCAGGCCAAATCTAGTAGCCCTATTTAATTATAAGGGTTGCACTAAGATTATTTTTTTTATCTTTCTGATTCTCATAACATTCAATTTCTTTCAATTCATACAAAATAGATATTGGTCAATAATTTCCTGGAACATTTTAAAATTGGTATTAATCAATTAATCAATCAAAATAGAATAGAAAGGACCTTGGAGGTTTTCTAGTCCAGCCCCCTGCTCAAGCAGGAGAATCTATACCATTTCAGACAAGTGGCTGTCCAGTCTCTTCTTAAAAACCTCCAGTGATGAAGCACCTACAACTTCTAAAGGCAAGCTGTCCCACTGGTTAATTGTCCTCACTGTTAGGAAGTTTCTCCTTAATTCCAGGTTGCTTCTCACTTTGATTAGTTTCCATCTGTTGTTTCTGGTCTTGCCTTCTGGTGCTTTGGAAAATAAGTTGATCCCCACTTCTCTGTGGCAGCCCCTCACTCTGATCATTTTCCATTGCTCTCGTAGAAAACCCTACATTAGATACTTTTCTTAGACAATCATGAATTTAATATTTGGGGGATTTTTTTCAGAACTTTTAGGAGGATACCCTCTAGACCAATTGATACCATTTCAACCTATTGCTGTCAATTTGCTCCTGATGCCTAATATTTCATCACTTCTCAATGCCTCAATTCTTCAGATTTCCTCTGAAAAAATGAGTTCATTCCAAGCACTCCAGTTGCCTCCTGGGTGACTTTTTGTTTCTGATATATATCTAAATAACACTTCAGTTTGTATTTTACTGATGTGCTCCTCAATATTTTAAAACTACATGAATATCTTTTCCAAAAAATGTTTAGTGACTGAATCCCTTTCAAAATCCTTCATCCTCTAAATTAGGGGTCCCCAACCCTCGGTCTGTGGACTGGCACTGGTCTGCGGACATGCCAGAAACCGAACCGCACAAGCAAGCAAAGCCTCATCCGCGGGATGCAGGCAGCACACAAAACCACACCCCTTCTGGTCTGTGGAAAAACCTGTCTCCGAGGAACCAGTCCCTGGTGCTCAAAAGGTTGGGGGCACCTTGGCTGTTTTATGACTGACTCAGGAATTGAAGTCCACAAGTCATAAAAGGGCCAAGGTTCCCCATCCCTGCTTTAAACAGACAAATCAGAAGCTAGAAGTAGGTAAATTGACCACCTTTCAGAATCACTGTTTTCTTTCTATAGGCTAAAAAACTGTTCAGAAGGGCCACCGGCTTAATTAATGCAAGTCTGTAACAACTTCTTGCACATTTTGAGGGGAAAAAAATGAAGTTAGTATCCAAAGGGATCTCTTGTTTTTCTGATTGCTTTGACAAAGCCAAATGCTATAATTTGTGGTAATTTTTCAAGGGCATTGGACAGATTTTTATATTCCAACTCACATAATGGATCATTAAAGTCATCTCAGCCATCTGGCTTCTAATTTATTGATGAAAATCTTAATGTGATTTATTTACTGAATCTCATTGCCTACATTACTTTTCTACCGGGGGGGGGGATAGATTGGTAGCAAATGCGGAAGCAGCAAGGATCTACGAATGAAAATGGAAGCATATGGAATGGTCAGCTTTAATCACAATAAGCATTACTTTTCCTCTCATTCAATGGCAGCAGAAATTAGGTAATATGGTAACCTAATACCAGTGGTGGGATTCAGCCAGTTCGCACCACTTCGACAGAACCGGTAGCTAATTTTTTGTTGCCCAGGCCCAGAATGGACTTCCGGAAGCGGCATCCACACAGAGAACCAGTTGTTCACATGTTTGAATCCCACCACTGCCTAATATGGAAGGTGGTCTAAAGGCCAGCAAGTCATTCATTTATGTCATTGCACCATTACTGCATTTAGTATGAAGTTCTTGGGCTCTTTTTTTCATATTTACTTGGCACACCCTTCTGGCCAAATATGCTATAACCTCTGAATTGGGACAATTAATTAAATTGTTTTCTGGTTATGTTCTTTTCTGAAAATATCTATCTTCTGCTGTTTTCTTCCTATCTCTTTCGTTTCTGGTTATTATCAATCTGTTTTCTCTATGCCGTTTTAATTGAGTAAAATATAAAAGTAGCCAAAGAGTTAAGTTTTACAAGGAGTCATAACAACACACCTCTTCAGGTTTTAATGTTTCAGTGATCAGGGGTTTCCAATTCGTATTAAACTGGAAACTAGATGTAAGTGCATTCCTCCTCAACATTTCTCTTTATGAATGTTGTCAAATACAGGTATTTTGTGAGTACTTGAGAATGTTCTTTGAACAATTGTCTCTTTCTTTCTTGAAACTCAAGTGATACTCTAATTCTATATTGCTATCTAACAGCTGATACTTTGCAATGAGGTTGACATACAATGGTGCCTAAAGATTTACATATCTGCTTATAATATATTTAAAAGATATACAGGTAGTCCTCAACTTACATGTGATCCTGAGGTCATGTGATCCTCTTGTGACAAGCAAAGTCAATGGAGAAGCCAGATTCACTTAACAACCATGCTACTCACTTAGCAAATAAAATGATTCACTTAATAATTGTGGCAAGAAAGGTTGTAAAATAGAGTAAAATTCACTTAACAGCTGTCTCGCTTAGCAACAGAAATTTTGGGCTTGATTGTAGTCGTAAGTTGAGGACTACCTGTAATTAATATTTAATAGCATAAATAATAGCACATAATATAGCAGTCTGTTGTCATGTTTTTCAAACATTTACCTTTTGATAATTCCTTCCATTCATCCTAAACAATCCTTGCATGTTTGCTATTCTATGCATAATGTACCTCAGGTCCAATAGTGCACACTCTGTCCTCACCAGATACTGTTGGGACTCTCATTAATTAAGAAATAAAATGAATCTCAGAATACATCCATTATTTTACTATAGCAAAGCTCAGTTTTTGGTTCTTCTCACAGAAAAAAAAACTACTATAAAACATCATTTACATAAGAAGCCAATTCCTCTCATAAAAAAAAAAGATAACAAAAAAGACTACAATATTTGTGTTGAAAATCTGGGGTATAAATTTGACATTCAAAATGCATAATCGTCTTTAAAAAGCTCCACACACCAATCAAAGTGCAATTATGGAAAAATTGGGCTGCAGATGCAAAACCGTGTACCAGGAAATAATCTTGAGTTAATACATATAAGATGGCTATAGTGTTTTCGTGTGTTAATTTTAGCTGTCCTTGAAGCAGCTTTAGCATAGCTTATTTTTCTTTTCTTGTTCTTGTCCTGCGTACTAAATATAGCAGTCTTCTTATATTAATTGTATTACCCCTGAGAGACCTTGTCCCTCTCTATTTCACCACAGGGATGAATGGCGTCAGTTTCAATTCTGAAAATCTGGTAGTTTAACAGCAGTTATTCTTTCCTATTCTACCTGAGCCCTGTAGGATTCTAACTCTACAATTGTTTCACAACATTCTTAAATTAAACAATTAAGAAAAGCTGGAACAGAATTCTTTTTCAAAAGCCAACCATTTAAAGCTCTTATAGTTTACCAGTATGATATTAGGCACAGCAATTAGCAACAAATCAACTTACAATAAGCATAACACCAACCTGGATGTTCTTGCATTTTAGGTTTCCTTCTGGGAATCTGTAATACTTCTTTTTTAAAAAAAGTGATTATAAATAATAGTAAAATCCAGAAGAACTAAATTGCAAACGATATTAAAGCAGACACATCTTGCGCCATAGCATATACTGTGTTTTTGTACAAATCATGTGAATTTCGATGACATCATGCAAGCTTTCAGTTATGTATCCCTAAGCTATTAAGAATAATTTTAGAGCTGAGAGTGATTTGATAACGCTTCTTTTTCAGACTGCATGCTTCATAAAATTTAAGTCACCTTAGTTCAGTGATGGCGAACCTATGGCACCGGTGCCAGAGGTGGTACTTGGAGCACTCTCTGTGGGCACATGTGCCGTTGCCCCAACCTCGCCTCCCCCAGCAACCCCCTCCTCTCCAGCAGCCCCCCTGAAGGAGAGTCGCCCCTGAGCAACGCAGCCAAGGACATGGCAGCCAGGCAGAGTAGACAAGACTCTGCCCTCACACCTCATCGTGCACAGTTGATGCTACAGGGTATGGGCAGAGGGCATGGCTGCCATAGCGCTGCTGGGCTGCCTGGGTGATCTGCGGCGGGCCCTGGAGGTAGTGAGTGGCCCTGCGGGCAGGCAGGGTGGGGGATTGGGGGGCGGAGCGGAGGTGGGGCAGGGGGTGGAGCGGAGGCGGGACAGGGGGTGGAGCAGGGGCAGGGCCAGCTTTTGGGCACTTGGTCTCTAAAAGGTTCGCCATCACTGGCTTAGTTGGTTCAAATATCATAATAATGTGCTGTGATCAGGCAGAATACTGTTTTTGAATGTCTGACACTTGTGAAACTTTTAATTTATCAGGCTAATATACCAGAATGTAACTTATTGTACTTCCTTATTTAATGTATTTGTATGCTGTTTCATTTGCTAAAGGTGGTTTGCAATAAAAACAGCAATAAAGTATATAATGAAACAATATTTAAACTATAAGACAACTATATAAAATAATATTCAGGTAAACCTATTCATTTAAAAAGTGGGGGAAAGGCCTGCCTGAAGAACTAAGTTTTCAATAGATGCCTCTTGAAGACTGTTGCAGAGTATTAACAATGTTATTAAGAAATTATCCTGTTTGCAACCGTGATATGTCATTCAATAGTCCTCAGGCCCTATACAGGATTTCTCCCAAAGATCTCACTGACTGGCCAGGTCTAATAATTGTGAGGTACACTGACTACTATCCTGGTACCATGCTATTTAGAGTCTTGTGATTTTGAATTCCAGTCGTACCCTGGGTGCAATGTTCTGTATTAGTTGAAGTTTCCAGAATGTCTTCAAGGGTTTCCCCACATAGAATTCATTCTAATAATCTAAATGTGAGATTACCAACCTGTGATCTCCAGTAATAATGATGACTTTAAAAGTTCCTGCAAAGTTCCTGTTTTTCTGAGGCCGTATAACACCATTTGGAACTGGTCATTCCCCAATGCTCTAAACCAGGCGTAGTCAACCTTGGCTCTTTTATGACTCGTGGACTTCAATTCCCAGAATTCCTGAGCCAGCTTAGCTGGCTCAGGAATTCTGGGAGTTGAAGTCCACGAGTCATAAAAGAACCAAGGTTGATTACCCCTGCTCTAAACTCTTCTCCCCCCCCAAATAGGATTTAGCCACTTCCCAAACCTCTGATGAGCAAGCAACTCCCATAGTTTCATATAAAAACTTGATAGCGCTGGGGACACAATGGTGTTTTTGGCAGCCAACCACCCCTGTAGAAACAACACAGTGTCCCCAACTCTCAGCCCACAGAGACAGTCCAAAAAATACCTTAGTCAACAGTAACAAAAACTGCTGAGAGATCAAGCAGGATCAACAAGATGGCCATGGCTCATTTTGTCCCAATTGAAAGTGCTCAGAGTAATTGATGTCATCCAAGCTCTGCAGCTACCTCACACACACCTTCAAAACCAAAATAAGGGATTGTATTTGACAAAATCTTTTGGAACCAGGGAGCGAGTAAAAACTCTGCTTCTTTCAAGTTTGATGGCATCACTTCCTGTGTTTATTTGATCAACTCCCTCCCGTTGGCTAGTTCAGGTAAGCTAAAATGAACAGGAATCATGTTGGCTTATTCAGAGCAGCAAGTAAAGAATTATTCTGTGACTGTTTTCTTTTTTGCTTTGAAATGGACAGCATTGGGAGTTCTGAAGCAGATGGCAATAAGCCCTTCACCACTCTAAAGAGCTTTGCTGGATGGCTGTTTGAGGATGCAACGGAAGCCTCAAACGATTTTACAGGGTTCACTGCCACACAGTAGGTGCAATTATATGCACTGATTTACAGTAGGTCCAATTGGCCTCTTGGCATGTCGTACACCAGGGCTTTTCAACCAGTGGTACGGGTACCACCTGTGGTACATGGGCACCTGGCAGGTGGTACGCGACCATCCTAGAAAAGTGGTAGCGGGGGAGGGGAATGAGCTGAACCGATGGTAGCAACGCCCAAGCCTGAGCGAGAGACGGCTGGAGCTGCAGGGCTTTCAGGGCTCAACGGAAGCGCCAGGATCAGCGCCAGGCTCCAGCTGGAGCTCAGCGCTGATCCTGGTGCTTCTGCTGAGCCCAGAAGAAGCACCGATCAGCTGGAATGTTGCAGCATCTCCAGGGTCTTGTGATTTACATTCAGATGCTTGGCAACTGTTTCATATTTATGACGGTCACAGTGTCTCAGGATCATGTGAGGTGACCCAAACCTGCTGCAACCACCCAGCAGACGGGGGGGAATAAAAACCAAACACCCCCCTCCCCACCCCCCACTGCCAATCCTCAACAGAAATGCTCACAACAATGGAAACCTCGGACAGGAGGAAGAGCACTGCTGGGTGGGCAGGCAGGTGTCTTGCTCGGCTGTGGCTTGGGGGGGGCACTTTTTTCAGTGCCATTGTAACTTCGAACAGTCACTAAGCGAACTGTTGTAAGTCAAGGACTACTTGTACTTTATCCCTTTTTTCCTTTTATTTTTGATCATCCAGTTTTTGACACCTTGCTAGGCGACTGGTGGTACTCGGATGTTGCCATATCCTAAAAGTGGCACAATGGGTGAAAAGGTTGAAAAGTCCTGTCGTACACTACTTGCATTCTAGTTGTTCCCTGACTTTTTCATTGCATCCACAGAAAACCAAGGACGAGCCTGGGTTCTACACTGCCAGAAGAATACACTTATGAGCAATCGTATTATTAGCCCTTTCGGTTTTACTCCAGAGGTCAACAGCAGCCTTGACAAGCTCATTGTCTTTGGCTTCTGGAAATTTGCCCAGAAATCCAAGTGCTCCGTAGAGTTTTTCCTCCTTTCTTAACTCCCTTCTTTGTTCAGATTCCTTCCCTGACTTCCTGGTTTGAGCAAACCATTAGATGGCTATTGTTTTACCCAAAGTGCAAACAATGGCTTGTGCTTGCGAGAGTTAGCAGAAAACAATGTTCCTATCAAAACTTTACAAATTTTAACTGGTTATTCAAGGTGAACTGTTTTGCTGAGTAAGATCCTGTCTGTTTCTCATCTAAAATATAGTAAAATGTGACTTGGAGGTGGGTGGAAACTGGAATTTACCTGAACATTCATTATTCCACCCAAGTTAGGTAAGGATTCCAGTGATGAAATTGAGGTTTTAATATGAAACAGCAGCAAAAATCACACAGACAGGTGTGGTGGCAAAATGTAAATGACCCTACTGGGATTTTGAGAAGGAAGTAGAACATGCAAATGCAAGACAAGATTCAAGAATCAGAAATTCAAGTCTAACTACCAAGTCACACCCTGCCTCTTACAAGGTGCTACATAATCCTCGGCATTGTGGCACTTCTCGGAGATGTTTATTTCCCCCTGAATTTTCATTATGATAACATAGTACAGAATTAAGAAGCTTATTTCATTCCTGTCATTTTCTGTAGGGTCTCCCTGTGGCATGGAAACTGCATGCTGCAATTTCTACCTAAATGAAGAAAACAAATAACATAAAGTTTATTAGGCATGACTTTTTTTTAACAAAGAGAAAGCTCCTAATTCTCAAGAAAATTAAGTTGAGAAAATAAACTTGGGAATTTAGCAGATTGGCATTCAAGTGCTTAGACCTTTTCCAGCCTAATACCAAAAAAGTACATTCCACAATGAACTGGCACATCTGCACCAGTTTTACTTAAATGGTATACTTTATATTCGGCAGTCTTAGCCATGGACATAATGTTGATATTTTAAAGTAATACAAGTAATGGAGCTCAGTCCAGTTGGTCAACTCTCATTTCCTTCTCAGGCTGTTAAACATAAGAGAATCCCACCCCTGGAAAAGGTACACTCTACAACTGAAGGTCAGTGTGTAAATGTGTGGATTATTTATTTTATATCCCATCCTTATTATTATACTTCCTTTCTCCTCCTATTTTCCCCAACAATCCTATGAGGCGAGTTGGGCTGAGAGAGAGTGACTGGTCCAAAATCAGCCAGCCAGCTTTCATGCCTAAGCCAGGACTAGAACTCACAGTCTCCTGGTTTGAAGGCCAGCACCTTAATCACTAGACCAGTGGTTCTCAACCTTTTCTTCACCATGGAGCCCCTTTAAATACTATTTGTGGCCAGGAACCACCAAGACTTAACTCAAGATTTAAATCATAACATTTCTTCAAGCCTTTGCAGACCCCCTGAGATGTCATCACGTTCCTGCCCCCCCCCCCCCGAGTCTGCAGAGCACAGGTTGAGAACCACTGCACTAGGCCAAACTGGTCTAGATATGCTAACAGCCTCTATTCAACTGGGGCAGTTCACGTTTTCTTTAGTCTCTTCTCAACTACAATATTTTTGCTATATCTTGTTAGAAAAGCTAAGCAGGCAGAGTAGATGCCCTACCTCTGATTGCTAAATCTCCAAATGAGCAATTGACTTTTCTGTAACGTGTCTTATACAAACGAATAAATGCTACTATTCAGGAACTTGTGGTTTTATACTCTCTTTGGGGAATAACTGCTTACATTTGTTCCACCTATATATTAACCTTCTTCAGGATTCTTGCTCTACAAGGAAGCAAGCCTATTTTTAAGACAGAGTTGAAAACGTTTTGGCATACAGGCCCAACCTGTCCCATCACTCTGGCTCATCTGTCTTCTTGGCCTTAAATGAGGTTTCATCTGACCTAAATCCCCTGCAAATTTGTCTGTAACCATTTGTCTGAAATGGTATAGGGTTTCCTGCCTGAGCAGGGGGCAGGACTAAAAGACCTCCAAAGTCCCTTCCAACTCTGTTATTCTATTCTACTCTACTCTACTCTACTCTACTCTACTCTACTCTACTCTACTCTACTCTACTCTACTCTACTCTACTCTACTCTACTCTATTCTATTTCACATGCATTTTGAGTCCTATTTGCATGTGCCCAGCAGAAGAACCTGAAAACATCATTTTATCTCAGTTGTGCCAAGCTTTCCCCCCTACAGGACTGGCATCCAAAAATGGAATGCTTGAATATCTGTAAATTTTCCCAGGCCAACTGCCTAAACTCTCCAGTTTGGTTCAGTCTTGACTAGACACGGCAAGTCTAAAAATGATCAGTTGAAAGAACACTCAGGCCCTTCTTGGCAAGGCTTCTGAACAGAGTTAAAGCTGACCTCTATTACCAGGAGGGTTGAGAAATGAATGCTAATATAAAAAGAGTTCATTAGCCTTGAAATGGATGACTGATGCTTACTGATGCACAGAAGACAGCCTTTTGCCACCAGAGTGAACTCAACCGTGGCAGTGGATTTACATGACAGGAAGGACATTTAGATTTAAACAACAGTACAGGTTTTTAGGGAAGGGAACCATGAGCCTCTTTCATTGGTGTATTGAAAGACAAAACAAGTGTGCCTCCCACCATCAGAATATTAAGAACACCTGACACCTGATAGGCAAAAGAGCTTTTTCAAAGCCAGGCATTAACGGTACAGGATGGCTTCTCTTTCACCAATGAAATGGTCTCTCTTCCTCTTTCCTAATTTCCTTCCCACGAAATCTGCTCTCGAGTGTTGGGAACCTTCCAAAACAGTAATGGGAATATTCGCAATGGTTGGAGAAAAAGAAGGGGAAATCCCAACGTACTGAACATGTGGGAGTGCAAATACTGACTAACATAGTGAGAACAACATGGGGAGACCTCAAAAGCGCAAGGGGAAAAGTACAATAGTAATGAAACAAATGCCCAAAATGGGGAAAAGTAGAGAGTTTAGGAAGGCCATAGAGCTGCAAAGGTGAGGGGGGAAAAGATGGTAGGAAATTGGAAGCTGGTGGAGAAGTAATTATCTGATGTGCCTTACACTGCCTTATACTGGGATTCAGTGTTGTTTATCAGTAGGATCTAGGGAAGCTTGGAGCAGGGGGCTCACTTAGGGGAAGAGGTGGGACATGAAACCATGAGGATGGCCAATGAAATGTGTAATTCTGCCTTGATCAGATGAAACCTTTGAAGTCATGCCTGTGATACCTCTGATGTGAAATCTTAAGTCAAAATCTCTTCAGTTGTCATATAACCTTATTAAAGCATAGCTTTGCTATTTACAAAAAGCACAGGCAAGAAAAGATCTCATTTTAATTCTGTTAAGAGGCTGATCTCCCCACTGCTTATTCATAAATATATCTCTTTGTTCTTTTTAAATATTTCACAAATCTCATTATGTAAAAGAACATTTGCTGCATTATGTTTATCCATTTGTATGATCTGATAGTCATAGGACCCGATGCATGACCATTTAGCAGGAACACTGTTACACCTTACTGTGCAAAAAATCTGCCGCTGCTGTCGCCAACAAACACCCACTGGGAAGGAAGCCAGATTTCTCTCTTTACCAGCTGTCACCTCTTTGATCCCCCTATTTTCCTGGCTCTGCTGAATGAGACTGTAAAAGCCTTTTCCTTTCCATTGCTATTACAGATCACGAGACTGCTGTCTTTAAACCAGGAACTGTAGCTCTCTTCCAGGGTTATTAAATCTCCCATAAGTGCATCCTCCTTGCTCTCCATATGGATTTCTATCCTGTCTGTTTGGAAAAGAGATGAAGCTGCAACAGGGAAAAGCATTTATCTCCCTTCTTCCTGTCTACCATACCCATTTTTTCCATTCTTTTATTGTGATTTATAAGTGTCGTGATTAGTATGGAACTTTTTAGGAAAGGAATACACCTTTTATAAAAAAGGGAAAATTCAATATAGGACTACCCAGTGACAGCATGCTTCCATGATGGACACCAATACTCCAGCCAGATCAACATTATAGATCAGGGGTGTCAATTTCATTGAGGGCCGCATCAGCATTGCGGTTGTCCTTGGGGGGCCTGGTAGGTGTGGCCAGGGTGGGCGTGGCCTACTGGGTGGGCATGGCTGGAGTGGGTGTGGCCTACTGGGTGGGCATGGCTAACTCTACATCATTCACATCAAGGGTGCCTGGGCAGGAGTGGGACAGATCTGAGCGTCTCTGGCAGAAGGGGGTGGGACCAGGGCAAGCGCAAAGGCATGGTCCACTAGAAGAGTCTGCCAAAACCCCTCCCCCGGAGCCCATCAAGCCAGATATGTAAAGTAGGCGAGGGCCATTTGCTGGCCACTTCCAGGTGATGGTGCATTTCTTCATTCCTCACAAAGGGTGACACCTCCCCAGCATGCACCCAGGGGACGGAGCCGATGCAGCAGGGGCTGGTTCCTCGCTGTTTCCAGATGGCCTTGTGGAGCTAAGACTGAATGCATTTCAGCATAGATGGCCACCACAAAATTGTACATTGGCTCCCGGCCAGCCGGGGCTGGGACCAAGGCAGCGGGGGCCATTCCCTCACTGTTTCCAGGATGGCTTCGCAGGCCACATGAAACCACGTTGCAGGCCGCATCCGGCCCCTGGGCCTTGTGTTTGACATGTCTGTTATAGATGAATGTTATTAAAGTACTGCAATGGATTGCTTATCCACCATAGTCTTTATACATTCGCCAGCCTTGAGTTTTTCAATAAGCCACATGTACATTTATCATAGATCACCATTGTTTAATCTGATGTTGATTCCCAATTGACTCTGCTGTTACTGAAAGCAATCAGCAAAATTCCATACTCACATTTCCCAGTTAGAAAGCAATAGGCATGACAATACAGGACAAAAACTTCAGCACACGTAGACTCAAGGCAAGAACTTTTGTGCTCACTAATTTCAGCTAGTACACAAAGATGAAGGAAATTCCTGGATCAAAAGACACCCCCCCCCATAGGATAGCATATCTTAGCTCTATACCCCCTTCTAGCGTCTTCTAGAAATCACATACTGTATACTATTTTAGACCTGGTATTAGTATGTTTCAGAGAGCTTCTGCCAGATGGAAATAGATATCCTCAACCAGTGCTTTAAATCCGCTCTTCAATTCAAAAGCTACTTGAAGTCATAGGGTCCTTTTTCAATTTTCCCCAGATATAAAATCATAGAGACTATTGGGAGGGGAACCTTCTTTCAGATCTTGTGATGCTGGGTATATCTGTAAAAGCAAAGTTTGTTCTAGGGAAAAGAGCAGTGTTTTTTTTTTAACTATAGTACAAAACCTAATGAGCCATAGCTGATTGCAGACGGACAAGAATGCTCCTGCTAACAGACCTTATATACTATGCAAAAGTGAATGAAGATCAGCAGGCCCACGTTTCCTTTTTCCAAAGCCTTATTCCAAACAATCTGCTTCAGCACTGTAGCCAGCTGCAAAAACTTCAGTTGCTGCAGTTTACTCACAAGAAACAGAGTGCAAGTGGGTGATCTTACAATCTCTCCTTTATCCAGGGAAACCTGGCCAGCCAGAAAACACCATCTGACTTCTGATCTTGCCACAATGCCACCTTCGCTACCTTGGATACGTCTGGTTCACTATGAAACCTCACCAGAAGTCCTGACTAGAAGGTGTTTGTGTGATATTTTATTAATACATGATCTATATTGATAGATCCCCTTTTTTCTGCTTTGTTGTTACTGTTAACATGGGTATTTGTGTTTTTATAGTTTTTCATATCTTTTCTGATTTTTTTTTTGTACTTTGCATTCTCTTTCTATTTCTTTCAGTAAATTGTATTAAGATAACTAAATAAATAAAAAAATTAATGAAAAAGAGGAAGTCAAGCTCCCATGATATGAAAATCTTATTTATAGCTTGGTAAATTGTGTGAAACCACTACTGAGTTCAACAAACCATAGTTAAGAAAAATCTGGCTTGGCATCTTATGTGAACCTAGCAGGCATTTGTAGCCAAACACAGTAATACTTTTAAGACCGACTTAAATGTCATGATCTGACTTGGATTCACTTTTTTCCATAATGGTGACATTCCTGATTCATTTTTTTTCCTCATACATTCTGAACCTGACACTTATTGTAAGACAGAGTAGCTTTTGCAGAGGCTCAGTTAAAGATACCGACTGCTTTTTGGGAGAAGGCAAGTGGAAGGTTATGTGTGGCAAAATAAAATTTGCCTGGAATTGTGGCAAAAGAGACCGAGTCTAGGAATCCATGTATTCTGATTCCAACTTACAAGAACTTCTAAGCAAGTTAGTTATTTATTTTTAGAAAAGTCCTCTACATCTCAGCAGTGGAAGACGAAATTTGCATTAAAAGTTCTGTGTATCAGTGTGTGTTATAAAAGTATCACAAATTCTTAGATAAATGTACAGCCTGCAATGGAAACACGTTAGAATGAGAACTTTGGACACATTTTTAAAGAATTTTCACTCCCACCATCACACACACACAAACAAAAACCTTGACAGGCAGAGGTGGCAGCACCTGACAGACTTAGTCTGATCATGGAAAGGAAGGAGAGCTCCCATTTGGATGAAAGATTATGAAGGAATCTTAGCATTATATACTAGACTGGGAAACATAAAACATAGGATCATTGGTCTGGAAGGGACCCCAAAATTCTTAGTCCAACCTCCTGCTCAAGGAACAACCTGCCTCCAGAAGTGGTGAATGCTCCAACACTGGAAGTTTTTAAGAAGAGACTGGACAGCCATTTGTCTGAAATGGTATAGGGTTTCCTGCCTGAGCAGGAGGTTGGACTAGATGACCTCCAAGGTCCCTTCCAACTTTATTATTATTATTATAAACATTTCCAATAAAGGCAATAACAAGCTACTTCTATAGTCATCAGAACTGAATTTCGATTCTAGGGAGTTCTTTTTTTAACTTCACCTTGTTTTAAGTACAGGAGTTCAGTCTGATTTGAGAAAATGACCTATGGATATATTTTTTTTAGCCACTCCTATGTTTGCTAAAATTTAAACCTTCCCTTTGTCTCAAAGGCATGTTTTCTTTGCTTATATTTTACTTCACTAACTTTAAGTTATGATAAACCAAGTCTACTGCGCTTGGGGTCATCCTGCTCTTTCCGTGAACCTTTGCTCCACAGGCCTCTGATAACACCATCGTTCACAGCAAGCAAGACTGGAGAAGCTGCTCACTGAACCTCTTGAAGGCGACCACCATTGAAAATCAGGTAATACTAAGAACGAATTAGTGATCTGGTTTGTTATTAGGAACTTGTTGGGAACAGCAGATTCTATGGATGGCTACATATTAATCCTTCTACTTTGTACTAGTGCTTGATTCCACTCACGTCTGCCCTACTGTACTTTTGCACATTATCTGACAATGCAGCCAGCCAGGGCCATATCATTAACAGAGAGATAACAGATAACACAGAATAAAAGCCTAATCTAAATAAAGGCAAATTAGGAGGTTATCATATGCACTTAGAAATTATTAATGTACACGACATAAACCTATCTAGATAGCTTGTTAGAACGTAAGATGGAGATTATTGCTAAGGAAAATGTAAACATAAACTTGTTATCTCTTTGAAATTGTCAAGGTAAAAACTGCTTTCCTGGATTGGATTACTGTACACCCATATCCCTGGAATTTTAGAAGTAAAGCAGAAAACTGCCTGTCTCTGTGATCAAAATGTATGTGGATATTTAGGTTTTATGTAGCTATCACGGAATTGCATTTTAGCAAACAATGTGAAACAAATACCATGTTAAATCAAGAAGAGAAATTCAGAAGCAATACCAAACTGATCATCATGTCTGTCTATGGAGATTCTCAGTCATCCAGTTCTGAAGAACAGTTCTGAACTGAAGAAGCTTCTTGGATGAGAAATGAAATGTCTTCAAGAAAAAAAACAAAGTCCGGTTGCTTATTCCTTTGGGATAAGGAAGTGTCACATAAACTAAATAAATACATTTGTATTGTTCCAGAAGATAAGGCTTCCTCTCTGAGATTCAAATTATAAGAAAAAAATATAAGTATCACTGAAAATGTGAACAGCTTGATATAGTAATTGGCTGCTCATTAAGTGGGAGTGGATTTTGTTTTTTTATTAGACATTTCTAAATTACTACTAAACCTCAAAAGAATTTCCTCCGTTGGCCACGGATTGAGCTAGATGATATCTGAGATTACTTCTGGTTCTTCTGATTTATAATTTTATATGTAATAACTGTTATTCCAAGATACTCGTAAGTACAACATCTGCATTCAAAGATCAGAGCAACTCTATCGAGATTGTGCATGCAGAATCATATGCAAAAGTGTCCATATTATTTATGTCCTTTTTCAGATTTTTCCCAAAACTCACATGTCATAGCATTGTGAAAAATTAGCTCTACATACTACAAATCACTATAAAATGCCAAGAAGCAACCTGTTGGACTAAAATAGTACAGACACTAATCAGGAATTCTGCTTTCAGGAAACAGGCTTTCCTATGACAGGAAGCAAAAGGGAGACTGCTGGAGACAACAGTCCCCAAAGCATCCAATTGCCAAAAAAGACAACATGGCTATATTGGCACATCCACACTGCAGGAAATCTCTGAATGATGCATTCAATCTGCAGAGCAATTTAACATGTCATTTGCTTCCTGAGCACTGATACTCAGAGTCATTTTTTATCCATTTTTGCTCCCTTAATCTCAGGGAGCCCATCATCCCCTACAGAAGCAAGGAAGTGAAGGTCAAACAGTTATTGGAATTCTACCCTCAAAAATATCTGCAGCTCGTTTTCCTGAACTTTCAAAACTCTGCTGTGTGCAGTTTGAAGCTCTGACCTGTTTTAAAGTGCCACCACTGGGGCAGTCCTCACCACATGATGCCAAATGTAACTTCTGTGAAAGTAACTCAGAGACAGACAAGGAAAATGTGGATTTTTGATGAAAATGGGGGGAAAAAAACACGTGCCGTATCAATCTGAATGGTCAATGAATCAATTGAAATGGAACTTAATAGAATAGCAGTTGTGGCTAATGAAAGAAACTGTGTTCACACTATTGATCTGAATGAATGTGAAATGAGAGAGATTATTCCACACTGGACTCGCAGGCATTCATTAAAAGTGCCGGAGCCTTTATTCCAAAGGCTATACTATAGAATTGGCATCAGATCAATTGCCCTATAACCTTCCTACAATCAGTTTGTAGGTCATCCAGGAAAGATGTTCCTAATCATTATAAATAATCAGAGTGGGCTACCTTCTACTCTAATCACAATTCTGTTGTGTCTGGTTTTCCAAAGATCAGATAAGCCTTCTTCCTTAATTGGTACCTGGTGGAAGAGTTCCTTATCATACTGGAAGAGCTGCTACTAGAGGGAACCTCAGAACTTGATCCAAATTACCTCCCACATCTACAGCTGTGATCACTATTTACAGAGCAAAGGAGGGAGGGAGGGAGACTGGCACCATACCTTTTCAATTATTACATCATACAGGTGTTTAACTGTCAGGAATGTGTCCATAGAACTGTATTTCTTTTTTTCAAAACTGAGATTTTGCAATTGTATGCAACTAACACAGCATTAATAAAGTATAACACCTTGTAAAATGTCTTGTTACATTCCACGTACGTATATTATGGGCATAAAGATATTTTCCACGATCACAGATGGTGATTCACAATCACAATACACAGATGGTGTATACCCATCTGCAAAACTGGAGGCTGTAAACAGCCCTGCAGTCTTTTGCCTAACCAGTTCTTTAAAAAAATATATATTTTTCCTTTTTCCTAGAGAGCGATGAGAAAAGTTGCCACATGTGCAAGTTGCTTAAGTCAAATATAAGCAAACTGCTTTTACTTCTTTTAGGGAAAAAAAGTGAATCTCTGATTATGTTTCTAAGTGAAATCTGCCTTTTTTGTGGGATTTGTTTCAAACCTTTCAGGACTCCACATTACCACTGTACCTGTTTGCCTTTCCAAAAACATCAGGGACAATGATTTCTGAAGTTTGGATTTATAAGAGAGTGGGAGTGAGAAGGAAAAAATAAAAAAAAATAAAGTCACCCGTAGTGTTAGAACAAAAATACGGCAAATAATCTATCGACGAAGAGTCAATGAATTAATCTAAAGAATTTGAAATACAAACTAGGCTTAAGCCAATTTATTCATTATCTTGTGCTCTTTATTTCAGGTATGGATATTTGTATGTCATTGTTATGTCCTGGGGCTGCTGAATTGCTCAGAGAGTCCCGGGCAGACCACGTGGTTGCCTGGGACCAGACAGGCTGTCGCCAGCCTTGCGCACATGCGCAAGGAGCGAAACCAGCCTTGCATTGATTGGTTGATGCTGCCCTTGCAAGGAGATTATAAAAGGCCTGTGCACCATTTTGTTACTGTTCTGTTCTGTTGCTGACTTGCAATAAAGAAGACTTGCTTTTGTGTTACTCGCTTCGTCTAAATGCCTTTGACTCGCGAGCAGAACAGTCATGGTAAAAATTCAAACTGCAGCCACAACAAAGTTCCACCTTTTTTTTTTATGTGCACAGGGAGAGTTGGTTAGCACAGCAGTTCTCAACCTATGGGTCGTGACCCCATTTGGGGTCGATCCACCATTTCACGGGGGTCGCCAAGCAAGCCAGCAATGGCTGTCCGCCATTTTTTTTCCCCTTTTCCGGCGGGTGCCTTGCCTCCCTTGAGCTGAGCCAGCTGGTGGTCGGCCTGCTCCGTCTCTGCCGCTTGCCAGCTATGCCTCGGCCGGCGAGGGGGTGGAACCACGCATGCGCGGCGCTCCCGGGAAGGGAAAGTCCTCGACTTATGACCGGTTTAGTCCTCGACTTACGACTGGTTGGGGGTCACAGCATTAAAAAGGTTGAGAACCACTGGGTTAGCACATCATTTTTCAGCTGTTTTTTTCACTTATCATATTAAAGTGCAATTCTAATTTATAGTTGTCTATGCAAACGTATTCAAATGTGATTCTCCCCAAGAAAAGTTACACAAACTCCACCTCTAACCATTTGATTGGAGTAAATCCCAGAAAATCCAGTGAGTTTCCATTCCAATATATATATGTGTGTGTGTTTCTCAACCTTGACAACTTTTAAGATGTGTGTAGTCTTCAACTCTCATGGCTGGGGAATTCTGTGAGGTGAAATCCACACATTTTAAAGTTTCCACGATTGAAAAACACAGGTATACAATGTGCTACACTGCAAAGAAAGGCAGGCCATTGCTGAAAACTTTAACTATGAAAACGAGGGGGGGAACGGAGGAAGGAAACACTACAGGAGTTATTTTGAAATTAAAATATAAAGCAATAAAATTAAAAGCAATGAAATCATCCACAGCTTGAGAACGCCTGGAGTGATTTAGGTTTAGTTAACTAGAGCCATGGTGGCGCAGTGGTTAGAATGCAGTATTGCAGACTAATTCTGCCCACAGTCAGGAGTTCGATCCTGATTACCCAAGGTTGACTCAACCTTCCATCCTTTGAGTTTGGTAAAATGACTATGCAGACTGGGGCAATATCTGACATTTGTAAAGTACTCAGAGAGGGCTGTAAAGCACTATAGAGCGGTATATAAGTCTAAGTGCTATTGCTATTGTATCAAAATTTCTCCAAAACTGAGGGTTTTATTTTGTTTTTGAATCTAAACTTCAAATATTTCTATCTTTTTACTGAGAAAGAAATTATCTGTCCATCATAACAGAAATGAAACACGCTAAGAATATTGAGCCATCCTAGCTGGATGTCCACTTCATTATGCAAAAGGTATTTATGATGGTGAAAGAAAGGTCATGGATCTGTGGTTTCCTGAACCTGTTTGGCACAACATTTTCCAATGGAAATATTTCTCATTTTATTTCCATTATCCACATTCAATTTCAATCATAATGATTTACAGGTGAATTATACCAGTCAGTAGTTATTGATTTGTGCTGCTAACATAAAAGTACATAAGAATCCTCCCCCACCAAGATTACACATAATGGAATCAATTATGCTTAAAGTGAATCTAATAAAATCAATATGATTTATGTGAGTAATAATGTATCCCACTGATTTCAAGAAGTCTTCTCCTTTGAATATGCTTTTTTGTTTATTGGGTGCTGATGTTCATAGTGGCAGGCAATTCTTTTCCTGTAACCTGGTTGAAAAGTATTATTATTTGGTGCAAATTTAGCTGTGGTTAATCTGGATCCACACTGATGATAAATCTCTGTAACAATGCAATTAATCAAAGTAGAAAGACCCTTATTTTCTATCAAATTGTTCATAATACTTTGGGTACATGAAGTAATGCTGCTGATGGTGACATACTGCATCCCTCCATGTGCCTAATCTCTAGCAATCGAATTGTGTGGGTGTGGGTGTATGTATTTAACAACTTTGAAAGTGCGAAGTTGGGTAATTTGGGAATAGAATGTATTCTTCCTTCACCAGACCATGGCAGCCAAGGGGGGGGGGGCACGTGGCTTGGCAGTTTTCAGGGGTAAATCTTCTGAACAATAAATTTTTCAAGTTATTCAGAAGTGCTCTGAACCACTGTATCTGCAGCTTATGCCATGTTAAGTGCTCAAATGATCTGCAGGAAATTTAAATACATTGTATAATACAATAAAAATTGATGTACCAATCACTGCTGCCACTTCTTTAGCTGGTGTTAGTCTTTATATGCATCAAGTTATTCCCAAGAACCTAGGATGTCATAATGTATTGGCATGTATTGTGTGGATCCAAGCAGTGTGGCCTTTTACTGTTGACAGAAATTTTATCAATGCACAGATTTCTTAAGTGCCTCCAAGATTTTTGGGTATGGCACCAATAACCATTGGTGGCACCAATAACCAATGTACCAATATGGCACCAATAACCAATGTACCAATAACCATTGGGTCAACCTTAGGTGGTTTATGCCATAATCTTTCAATTTCGATTTTCATAAATTGTTATCTTCTCCAATTCTTTATCTTCTTTGTCTTTCTGCCATCCCCTCATATTGCCACATCAAGTATCAAGTATCCACAATTTATTCTTTCCAATCACAGTTATATCTAATGTGTTATGAGTCAGGTTTTTATCTGTCAGCATTTAGAAATCCAGCATGAATTTGGGCAAAATCTGGGAGACAGTGGGCCTGGTGTGCTATGGTCCATGGGGTTGCGAAGAGTCAGTCACGATTTAGCAACTGAACAACAACAAAAATTTAGAAATATCACAATATTTTAACCTCTTATTTTCAGCTACTTTTTCAACTCTATGTTTCCACCAACATTTCATTATTGGTACATGATCATATTTACAGATGTCAGCGAATCATTTTGGCAACTGTGTTGTTTTTTTCATCAGTTTTGTGCAATCTTCTTGTAAGAATTGGATATATAATCTACTGTATCTTCTGTCTCTTTGCGCAATCTGCACTTTGAATCATTTGATGATTTTTTCAGTTCTGATTGCATTCATATGAATAGCTTGCTCTTGAGCAGTCAAAATCAAGCCTTCAGTTTCTTTGTTTAATGTTCCAGCTATGAGCCATTGCCAGGTTTTATCTTTATCCTCTTTCCCCTCATTTTTTTTGTAGAAATTGACCATGTAATTCTTTTCCTTGCCAGAATTCTGTTTAAGTTTTATTATATTATTTTGATATTCACTTTTGTTGACTGTACATTCAGTAAGTTCCATTTTTTAGCTTGCATTGGTGCTTGTTCTTGGCTGCCTTTTCATTATCAGCAATGCACACTTTTCTTCTTCAACAGTTGGTTTGACTTGAAGTAAACCTCTGCCCCCATTTCTGCAGGGCAGGTATAATCTATCAATATCACTATGGGGAGGTAATGCATAAAGAATAGTTATCAGTTTTCTTGTGTTTCTGTCCCAATTCAGTTTATGTCTAAGTTAATTATTCCAGTATTTTTGAGGAACTTTACCTTTGATGAATTGGAATAAAAATTAGTAGTAGGAACATTAACAATTTCAGACCATACTGTTGACAAAAAAATGAATTAGACTACATGCTGTATATCTAGGCCAACATGTATATTTGACCAATTTGTGAAAATTACATTTACAAAGGAAGCAGAGTGCCCTATTGTAATTGTAAACAACTTTACTATAGATTCTTTGCTACAGTCTGGATATTTTGACATTGTTCTTTCCACACATCTGTTATCTCTGTTATGAAAGAAGTAGTCATATTTGAGGGTCAAAGTTCATTCTCTGAGCTTGTGGGCTGGCGTTTAGGGGATGTATGCGTCAGGACTCTTCTATTTATAAGGGCTTCAGGTGTGGGAGTGTCAAGTGAGGGTTTTGCAATGGGTCAGGTGTGAGTCATCAGAAAGAGGCTTGTCATATTTAAAAAAAAAAGATGTATTAAAGCCCAGAGGCTATTTAGTTAGCTATGACTGCGGAATTAATGTTCTCCAAAGGATTTATCATTCTGTTATTTTCTCCCTGCAAAAAAGCAACCTCAAGTGTTTGGATGTTCTGCACTGAGAGCCCATAATTGAAATTGTACTGAAATTAGATTGCAAATCTCTTTGAATTTAATCTTGTTGTTTCCAGATCGTCAGTGAAAATTGTATCTTGGCTGTTTAACACATCCCCAATACATAGGAATGTATTATGCTTTTATTAGGATTTATTACATTTATCACATTTCACAAATCCAACTGTGATTTATTCAGTAAAACATGTTAAACCATGGGTTAGCATAATGTCTGAATAAAAATAAGAGAATGTGAAAAGAAAAGTCAACTAGCCATGAAAGCGAGAAGTAAATCCCAAGAGTTTACTGAAGAAAAATATTTTGTTGTTTAAGTAACAGAGTAATAGAAAACATGACTTTTGTCTTTGCTTTAGATAATCACTTCTGACTTACTGTTTTCAACACATCTGATCTATTGTTTTCATGATAAGTTAAGGTTTCTATCCTGATTTTAAATAAATGTTTTGGTATATTTCTGAAAATACCACTATTATTTTTAAAGTTCATATTTGGGGAAATCGTGTGGCTAGAAAATCATGCCAGTGGATTTTTGGCCAGCTATTGAAATACAGGCAGTCCTCAACTTATTACCACAACTGACACGTTAAATGAATCGCCCCCAATTTTATGACCTTTTTTGCCATAGTTAAGTGAATCACTACAGTTGTTAAGTGAATCATGCAGTCATTAAGTGAATCCACCTCCTCCCATAAACTTGGTCTGCCGGGAGCCAGCTAGGAAGGCTCCAAATGGTGATCAGAATACCACAGGACACAACAACTGTAGTAAATACAAGTGCCAATTTTTTTATCACATGACTGTGAATATTCTGAGACAGTTGTAAGTGTGAGGACCAGTCATAAGTGCTGTTGTAACTTCGAACAGTTGCTAAATAAATGGTTGTAAGTCAAGAACTACCTGTATTGGTTTAAAACATAGATCTTTCAATTGATTTATTTCTATTCCATCTTTCTAGTACATATGTATCACTTACATGGATGCTAATATATAACAATAATATTCAGGAATTGCCTAATTTGCTATCATGTAAGCTGATTTATCTTAAATTATTTTTTGCTGTTAGTTGTGGTGGGTTCTATTATTTTATTTATTATTTCTGCTCACGGTTTAAATGTGATAGCCCTCAACAAATGATTTATGGGTATAAACTGTACACCCGTGTACACTTTCTCTCAGTCAATTGATGATAACAAAAGGCAACCCATGTATCTCTTTATAACCATCAAAGGTCATCATTTGTCTTCTGGAATCTGAGATCTCTACAGGCAGAATTTCCTCCTTTTATTTTATTTTTTATTTTATTTTTAATGTGTCTGCCTTAGCAGGCCAGCCCCACTCACCACCTCACCATTCAATAACTGCTCTTCCTTCATCCTGTTTATTGTAGGTCACTTGGGCAGCCTGAGCAAGTTACCACACACACAGCATCCAGGATGCACAACATTAACCCGAGCAGCCTTTTTGGAGCCGAGCCTTCATCCTCCCTCCTGCTGATCATTTCCAAAGCATTAGAATTCCCTTTGCTTGCTTTGTTCTAAAGCACTGGCTTCCTATTGCAAACATTGTATATGGTTGGTCTATTATTTGAGCAGCTAACCAGAATATCTCATAGAAAGCATGGAGCCCTCAAGACCCCATGCTAATGCAACCTGGATGTGCACCACCAAACACGGACCGTATCTGTTTATTAAAGTGTTTGCTTCCATAGTATTCCTAGCTGATTTATTTGGAAATTGCTAACATCTAACAGAAAGAGTGAAAAGAAACCAAACTGTTAGCTGGAGTAGACACAATGGGTTGTACTTCCAAGTTGTTATGCCCACAATCAGCCTCAGCATGTGATTAGCTGCAATGGTTATTCACTGGGTTGAAATGCAGAGCCTTGGAGTCTGAAATTGGGGTGGGGGAGTGGATTAGTAGGAAGTTCCATTCTACAAAACTTCCCTCCCCAGCTAAATTTTCTAGTTTTATTGGGCTACCACTCCCTCATGTCTGAAAAATACGAAATTCAGGAGATCAGCATGCAAGGAATCAACTAGGCCTGAAGGTGATCAGATTTATGGAATTCTAGATTGTTAAACTGTTATGCATCATTTATTTATCCACATTGGTATACCACATTGTGACTCTAGAAAAGACCATGGTTAGAACTGCAAAAGAAAAAAGAAAAAGAAATTGTGAGATAAGCTGACACATGCAACAGGACTTCTTGGATTTATTGGTTTTAGTCTGTAAACCTCTCACTTCAATCAATGAAATGAGAAAAAAAATAATTTTGGCTTGCAGTCAGGGAAGTAAACACATAACCATTAGAGAAAGCATATCAAATAATAGTAAGATTAATTGAACTATTGTTAAAAGGAAGGGCTAAATAGATAGATAACCATACATATATACTGTATATGCATATACATATTAATCACTGTCCATTTTGAATACATAGCGGAAAGAGGAAATTTGAGAGTTCACAAGGTTGATGCTATATGGAACAAAACTGTGTCTGGATCTGGATATTCTGCTT
The DNA here is from genome assembly GCF_001527695.2 of Protobothrops mucrosquamatus. Lineage (NCBI taxonomy): Eukaryota > Metazoa > Chordata > Lepidosauria > Squamata > Viperidae > Protobothrops > Protobothrops mucrosquamatus. Next base: position 30,938 of record NW_015387050.1, on the reverse strand, counting down.
TAGATACTACGAAGCCTTCTCCCAGAAGGTAACAAGGAAAACAGGCCATGAAGAAGATGTGTAGCATCCAGATAATCCTAAGGACCTTGCTCAAGCATCACTTATATGTTATGTAAAGCCTAAAGACCACCCAGGAGATCTGCTTCATGCCTTTATGCCTGGACCGAATGTTTTCCCTTGAACGTTTCCATCCTGCAGGGGGTTATATGGACAGGTCTAATTCTTCTCTTTACCTTATAATGCCAGATTAACTGCTCATCTCTCCTCCACGGTTTCTTTATTACTATTGTAAGGCAGAGGTTTGATTGCACACTAGAGTTTCAACTGTTTCTACGCTGAACCATGTACTTCAAACTGTTCAGACCATAATCTGAATACTGTTAGGCACCTGGGCATGTAGAAGGACTCTGCTATAGATTTCTCAGTGAATAGTATGGTGCAAACACAGCATAGTTGGCAGCTGTTAGTATCTGTGTTTAGATTGGAAATTTGAACAGAAAAAGTATTATTTAGTAAAAGAAATTCCCCCAAAATATATTATATAATATTATATTATATATAATATATATTATATAATATATAAAAGTGTATATTAAGAAAAGCAATGTATAACACCCCAAGGGCCTTTTGCTGATCAGTGTGGGTGGAGACCATGTGTCAGTCATTCTCTCCCTTTCATTTCCACTTCACATTTACTTTTACATGTACATACAGTAGGTACTGCATGCACATCGACAGCATGAATATAATTCCCTTCAGTGAAAGTACAGTATATGCAAAAAGAGCAAAGATTAGGAGTGACATGACAACAGTGTTCCAATGTTTGAGGGCCTGCCACAAAGAAGATGGGGTCAACCTATTTTCCAAAGAACCAGAAGGCAAGACAAGAAGCAATGGATAGAAACTAATCAAAGAGAGATCCAGCCTAGATCTAAAGAGAAATTTCCTAACAGTGAGAACAATTAACCAGTGGAATGGCTTGCCTTCATATGTCATGGGTGCTCCATCATTGGAGGCTTTTAAGAAGAGATTGGACAGCCATTTGCCTGGAATGGTATAGGATCTCCTGCTTGAGCAGGGGGTTGGATTAGAAGACCCCCAAGGTCCCTTCCAACTCTGTTATTTTGAAAGATCTAACACTGTTACATGGGTAATTATGTCTTGCAAAAAGTGACTTGTTAGTAAGAAGTATTTTGGAATCATGTTCACGTTGTATACTCAACCTAAAAAACTTACTTCAATGTATGGGATATGGGATTCATGCAAGGGCTTCATGGCCAAAGCTACTTGCCCAGAAATATCCAAATCAGGGTAATATTGGGTCCTCCCCTGCAGACTGATGTGCAAGATGGCATCCAATAAAACTACTTTTTCTCCCATTTCAGAATGAGTGTAATCCTAAAATCTGTCAAAGCTGGGTGGGACTTCTTGGGAAATACAAAGCGTTTCAGTCTTTACCCTCTGTTAAGTGTGCAGCAGGGAGAATGGTATTCTGCATACATTCTGTGCAATTAACATATTTCTCCCATTGAATGCTATGGAGTCAGCAGGATTCTTTTCCCTGGTGTAATATATTCAGTATGCCAAATGTGGCTCAGTGGAATGCCACACAGAAAGTTAAGGGGGGGGGACCCTCTGTCTGCCAGCTGCAGCACATTTAGCTGCTGTCTGGCTGTTTCTAATCAGTTTGGAGAAGCCAGGCAGCAAGATATTGAGATCTTTAAATTGTCATTAGTTATATCTTGGGTACCACTTAAACAAATCAGTTAAGTTCAAATTGTTTATCAGGAATTCATAAGGCTCACATTCATAGGCACACATTCTGGTCTTATAACCATGGAGTGAAGGGAAAAGTCAGTCAGTCAGTCAGTCAGTCAGTTAATTAGTTTATATGGCCGCCCATCTCAACAAGTGATTCTGGGCATCAAACCAGAGTTTTAAAAAATAAAATAAAAACAGTTATGAGCATTATAAAGATTAAAATACAAAGCAACCAAGAAACATCATAATTCCAATCCCTTTTTTGTGTAAGGCAATGTGATGGCATCCCCAAAGATTAAAAAAATAGGAATATTATAAATATTCCAAACCCCTATATTTGATTGGATATATTGCTCAGCAGAGAGGTGTGTCACAAGCCTTCCAGGCTCTCCCAAATTATTCAAGTACACCTACCAATATCGGCAGCATACCTTGAATACTAGCTTGAAGAAAAGTATCATAGCTGTGCCATATATCTCTTACCTTTTGTTACTAATTTTGCAATGTGTTGGGATGAATGCACCAGAACCCATAATGCAGATAAAAGGGCCAGCAAGTTTATTAACCGGAATAACATTATCTGACTGCTGTTGGTATAACAGCACCTGTTGATGAACTTAACACATGTTGTTTCTTCCGTGGTCTGATGAAATAGACTTCTATTATATTGTGTTTGTTAACTTCCCAATCCTATAGACAAGTACTGACCAAAAGAGACACTGCAATTTCTTTGAATTAGTTGGTGGTGATATAAATTTTACAACCTGCTTAACCAGGTGGGTAAAGGACCAGATGGCTGTATTCACACAGCATCCTAGTGCTGGTTAATATAAATCTTTGTTAGATTTTCTGTGGCTTTCCAGTAAACTAGGAAAATATAAGAATAACAACAGACTATTCCTTCTAGCAATCACTTTTTTCACTTAACGTGCTTTCTGCTTTTTATAAAAAATAAAAATATTAATTGCATCTTAAACGGTGTTTACAAACATGAGCAAGATTTATAGCAAATTGTGATTCATTTTTTAAACAACTCTGCATATTTCTAGTAAGCCCAGTGCAATGCATTTGAGAAATACAATTTATTGCCATAATTTAGTTTGTCAAAACTTGTGCCTCCAATATTTTATGCCACACTGACTTCTTTTATGATGGAAATCTGAGCACAGTTGAGAATTATAATCAATTTAGTTCCAGATTATGTACAAATGTTATTGGTAATAGAACGTTGTATAAGAGCGCCCCCTATGGATGAGATGTTTGGCTACAAAAAGATATCACTAATCTAAAGTCTTTAGAACAGCGGTCCCCAACCTTTTGGGCACCAGGGACCGGTTCCGTGGAGAAAGGTTTTTCCGCGGACTGGAGGGGATGTGGTTTTGTGTGCTGCCTGCATCGCACAGATGGGGCTTTGCTTGTTTGCATGGACCGGTTGCTGGCATGCTGTGGACCGGTAGCGGTCCACGGACTGGAAGTTCGGGACCTCTGCTTTAGAACAAGTATCGTTTATCAACCAATCCTATGATTTATGGTATTAACAATGATGGGTATGATCCAACCAATGTTAAAGACTTTAAAGCCCCATTAATTTCACCTGGAAAGTGAAATAAACCCTTAATTTGTTTCCACCCTGATATTAATTGGACATAAAAATGCTTAACTTTGAATCATTCCAAATGGATTAAATCTAGTAACACTTTCCATTAACTACCAGAACACTAATGTATAAATTGAAATTACTTAATTACTTTGTGGTATAAATCACATGGGATAATGCTTCTGTTTTCAGGAGCAAATGAGATAGATATTTGCAGGGCTTTTTTTGTCATAGAATGCCCAGAACGGAGTTCTGGCACCTTTTTTGGATGGAACCTTGTAGGGTAGGCAAGGCGGGTTGTATGACGTGTATGAGTTCCGGCACCTTTTTTTTTTTTTAGAAAAAAAGCACTGGATATTTAAAGACAAAGGAGCATCTTCTGAAGATATGCCAGGCAATTTTAAAATGCCAGTTTTGCTTGGACTAGAAAAAAAAAAAGCATTATTTAGCTTAATTTCTGATAAATCTAAGCTTAAGAAATATGAAAAGTATGGCAGAGACAGCTTTAAGAATTGCCGATGGTCGTATAGACCCTGAATTCCAGTCCTGCCTTAGCCATGAATCCCAGCTGGGTGACTTTGGGCCAGTCACTCTTTCTTAGCCTAACCCACCTCACAGTGTTGTTGTTATTGTGGAGAAAATAGGAGGCAGAAGGTGTGTTAGATATGTTTGCTGCCTTGAGTTATTTGTAAAAATAATAAAGGTGGGATATAAATAAATAAAATAATTTACCTCTTATATCTTATAAGGTTATTACATGAAGGTGATAACTTCATGACATATAGCCAGCTCAGAAGTCAAAGTCTCCGAGCTGAAAGCCCTACCTTGCAATTTGTTAAGAATAACTTAACAAATTGAAGAAAATACAGTTTGATTTATTGATGTATTTGTTTGTTTATACTTGCTTTTATTCCCTCTTGGTGAGTTTTTTCTTGTATTTATACCTTCTGTCTTGACTTGTATTCATCTAACCAGCATACCTTACTCTCCTTTTTCACTACATTCATTCTAAATCTACTCCAAGATCCAATTCATATCTTCCAAATCAGATTCAACCCAATGGATTTATCTTTGCCTTTAATTCAAGCAAACGGGCTGGGCACAAAGGCTGAGTTCAACATGGTTTGATCTATGCCAAGTTGTTTTATTCCCTCACAGTAATATCAGAAACATACAAGTAGATTCATTTAGCGACTATAATTGGGACTGGCAACTCAGTCATCAAGTGAAATAGCTGCTAAGTGAAACCACAACCGTACTTATAATCATACTTCAGCTTTCCTTTGTTTTACAGACCTGCAAAGGTTGCAAATACAAAGTATGGTTGCAAAGTTACTTTTTTTTATCACGGTTGTAATGGTTGCTAAATGAGGCAGTCAGCAAACAAGGATTACCTGTAATTGGTTAAATCCCACAACAGCTTCAATTTACGATATCAAGCAATAAGGAATAGATAACAAAAAGGGGGGGGTAAACAAACTTCATCCAGTACATTATTGGTTAAATTTAATTTCAGGGTGACAAAAATTTTGGTAAATGGATGACATAGAGAAAATGTTCATACAAAAAGCCAAAAGCAAACGTTCCTGGAAAATGTATAGTCTCACAGGAATATGAATAAAACATGATCAAGCGAAGAGAGTATAATTCATATCCTCAATTTTTGAACTCAGAAATCCAAAAGACAGCTAATGCAGCTAATGTTTCAGAGGAAATGGCTGATCGAGACTAGAGGTGTTTGTTTTTTGACCGGACTAAGTGTGCAAGAATGTGGGTGTGAAGGAAGATGCCAATCAATCAGATGAAGGGCTTCTTTGAACCAATGGGAGTGGAAATATACGGAATCTTCAAGCTCATAAATAGCAACTGGAAATAATTTTTCTCCCTCTACCCAAATGCATTACTGCATATCTTATTCCTTTCATCTACTCTATTTGATGGAGGGTTTTTTTGTTCTGAACATACGTATTCGTCAACCCACATTCATTTCTCTGGGACTACTCCTCATTTGAGTCCTGTGGAAGAGAAACAGTTATTCAAGCAAAATGTTATCAAGCCAACCGAGAAATTCAATGGTTTTGTGATGCCCCCTTCTATTTCTCTGCATCTCTCTACTGATTCTTCAGGACGTTCATTTGGAGTATGTCCCACTGAAAATAAAGCTTATTTCTGATAAGGCTAGCAAAGGATTCGGTCATATCTGATAACTTCTATTTATCTTTCTCTCTAAAGAGGCAAGTCTGCTGTTTATAAAATAATTGATTTTGTATTGGCTTTTTAAAAGATGCTGCAGATATATATCAGATGCAGCAAAAGTCATGTGCATGTGGGTTTCAAACAAAATCAAACAGCACGAGGGAAGATAATTGTAACGCTTTTCTTTGAAAGGGTATTTGATTGTATTCCACCTTTATAATAAAATGAACTGTAGGAAGATCTGCATACTTTTCTGGAGATATTTGCCTGATTCTGATGTTCATTTCAGTGTTCATTTTGCCCTATTTCAACACTGCAATGAACAGAATCATTCATCGGTATTTAACTGAAAGGTCCAGGTATTTTTACCACCACAAAATTGGTTATTTCATATCGGTTGGACATCAGGAGTAAAATGACATTCTTACGGTCCCAAAAAATTGCAACAGCCTTTACTTTGTGTTTGTTTGTTTGTTTTTTTAGGCTTTCTGTTGGAATCTGGGAATAGTTTAAACACCTTTTACCTAAAACAATTACTCCCCACTTTGCTAAAGCCCACCATAGACAGAAGGCAAATATCTCCAATTTGACCAATATGTATGTTCAGAACAAACAGACCCACCCAATATAATAGATGAAAGGAATAAGATATGCAGTAATGCATTTGGGTAGAGGGAGAGAAAATATTTTCAGTTGCTATTTAGCAACTGTCAGATTTGCTATTTCCTGATACTTGTTGAGGAAATCAAATAAGATTTCATTTATAGCCCCTAAAAGTCTCTCTGTTACATACTGATTCAAAGTTTCTCAATCTTCTATTGCTGAATTTTGATTGGAAGTCTTCACCTCTGAGGCCATTTCTATGTGACTGTTATCAGTGATGACATGTTCCTGATCTACCTCTGTTGAGGAAATTGATGTTTCTCTATCCACCCCAGGAAGAATTTCCATCCTCCACCACCCCAACTTACATAAGCTTTCCATTAATGTTGAAGACAATATATATGCATGCATGTCACAGGGACTGGCATGGGTTTCTTAGTCCTTTTCTTAATGTTCACGGCAACTGAAACTGCCTTGCCACACCTCACACTGAGTTCTCTACAACTGACTTGCTCAGTTTCTCAATCTGCTATGTGCAATCTCTATTATTACCAACCAGAGATGAGCAACTTGCAGCCCATGGGCTATGAAATTTCTTTTATGATTTTTTTTCAGAGTCCCATAAATCTTGTCAGCTAACTTAGGCAATAGATCAGTGAAAGGAGCATGATTTCCCACTGTTTTTTGTAAGAAAATTTCAAATCAGCATCTCAGATATACCCAAAACGTCTCCATCCATTCATCTTAGCACTAACCTTTGGCTGTCAAATTGTGGATTTTTTTTTAAAAAAAAACAGTTATTAAAAAATGAACCTTTAGAGTGCCGTAAAGTTGTTTTCTCCTAATTAGCCAATGCTTACAATCTGAATATATGAAGTAGCTGTTAGAAGTGAACTAACAGAATGATTGATAATCACTTTGGCAAATGAACTTGCTCATTCCTGCTCACAGTGAGCCTTCTTCACCAAAAGATTTAGCTGAAAAGAACTTCGGTTATCAGGACCAAGGCAGTTTAATAGAATGTATTTAATGGGAATGTTAAATGAATAGCCTTTGGCTTTCCTTCCTTCCTTCCTTCCTTCCTTCCTTCCTTTCTTTCTTCCTTCCTTTCTTTTTTTCTCCCTAACAAGCTCACAAAGCAGGCAAACATAAGGAGGTAAGTTGGGCTGAGAATCAACTCAGATTCTCCCAGTGACATTTGTGATCACGTGGGAATTGAACTTTAGTCCACTACCTTAACCACTATACCACATTTATTTATTCATTTATGGATAAAGTCAAAACTTTGATTCAAAGTTTTTAGCCTTCTGCAGATCTGGACTCAAGTTCATACAACATAAAATGAATCTGAAAACGTTTTCCATCACATTCCCAAATTAGACCAAGCTATAAAAAAAAATAAAGGAAGTGATTGTACTGTACTCTGAATTGATTGTTAAAGTCATATTACAATTTATGTTTAATGATGTCACAGGTCTGTACCTTGTTGTTGTTGTTTTCAGTTCACCTAAATATTCTGTAAACTCCTTCTAAAGAGTTCAGATAATGAGTAACTTATTAACCAGGTAAATCACAGTAGGGGCAAGAACACGGTATGGTGATCTTTTAAGTATTTCCTTGTTCTCAGACAACAATGCACAGAATGTACAATCTGAGCCAAAATACATGCTTCGCATTTTATTACCACGTTTGCTGCCTTTGTCAAACATGAACTTTTAATCCAATATCTGAAAGAAGGACACCTCTGTTTATGGCATTGTTCTTATTTAAACATTTTCCTTTCATTGGGTACTGTTTGGTAAATTGTTTGCACGCACGTGAAAATCACTGAGCTAAAGAAATAGTACAAGTTCTTCACAAAAAAATATTTAAATATTTTCTGATTATTTCTTCCCTGCTCTTGACTTCACAGAAGTCACATACTGAGAAGATGGAGCAATAGATGGTCTATATGGCTAAATTTAATAATAAGTTAAAGGACTAAGCTAGTTCCATATTCACATTTTAATTTCTGGTTTCGTTAGCACTGTTATATTTTTGGTTGGGAGGAGGAGGAGGAGGAGGAGTGTCAGTCCACTTTTTGCTTGAATATGTTACTGACTCACTCTCTCTCTCATGGGTGTATCAGATTCTCTCACGCGAGCAAAGAGGCACACACGCCTTAAATCAAACAAGATTTGTTCCTTATTGAGTTCAGTATATCTGTTCTAGCTGATGAGAACTTCCCAAGGTTGCAGATGTGTGAAATCTTGAAAAGTGTTTCCCAATTCCACCTGAAGATACCAGAAACTGAACCTAGGATAATGTATACTCAGCCACAGATTTTCTCTCAATGGTCAGGAAGCCCAATGGTGCACATAGAATCTATTTTGTATATCTATTTTGAAAGCTTGCCTGTCAATATTACATAAACCAAACCAAGTACTGTATGGATGGGTGAAATGCAGGTATGTAGAAATTCTTCCATCACAGTCTTTGGAGGTATACACAGCTATTGAGGCAACAATCATCAACTGGCCACATTACTCATTAAAGAAGCCATATCTATCTTTAAAAAAAAACATACTGCATAAGAAAGAAAAAATTAGTTGAGATGTCCGTTTCATGTGCGCTAAATTATCCATCTTTAAATGCTTTCCATTAGCACATGTTATTTAGCACAGAAAGCTATGAAAGCACCCCCAAAGCCCCACTATTAAAACATGTTGTTATAGATGTAAAATATTTACAATATTCAAGAAATGGCACTTTCAGTAGATCAATATCACATATTTTGCCTATAAAAAGCAAATTAAATCACAGAAAGACGCATGACAGTGGCAATGTTGCCTCTGGTTTATGCACTTGGAGACCAACTTTTAATAAAGCCCGTGACACATCAGCTACTGTCCTCATGAAGCACTGTTGGTGTGTAGAACGATGACTAGTAGGGATGCCTGTAAGTAGTATGCATTATTGCAGACACAAATATATTTCCTGAGTATGCCCCCAAAGTATGCAGAAATACAAAGAACATTTAAGTAACCCAAACAGGATTGTATCTGCAGTGACCATGGAAGGGAGAGAAAACTCAAGAAGCCAATGAATAGGGCAGACATGTCAAACACAAGGCCCGGGGGCCAGATGCGGCCCACAAAGTGGTTTTATGTGGCCCACAAAGCCATCCTGGAAACAGTGAGGGAATGGCCCCCACTGCCTTGGCCCTGGCCCAGGCCAGCCGGGAGCCAATGTACAATTTTGTGGTGGCCATCTATGCTGAAATGCATTCAGTCTTAGCTCCACAAGGCTGTCTAGAAACAGCGAGGAACCAACCTCTGCTGTGTCGGCCCCGCCCCCTGGGTGCATGCTGGGGAGGTGTCACCCTTTGTGAGGAATGAAGAAATGACCATGCCTTGGCGCTTGCCCTGGTCCCACCCCCTTCTGCCAGAGACCCTCAGATCTGTCCCACTCCTGCCCAGGCCCCCACAGGAACCCTTGACGCGAACGATGTAGAGCTGGCCACGCCCACCCAGTAGGCCGCACCCACCCAGCCCCCCCGAGGGCAACCGCAATGCTGATGCGGCCCTCAATGAAATTGAGTTTGACACCCCTGGAACAGGGACTCCAGAAAGAGGAAAGAGCTGGTTGAAAACCTGAAGTCATCCATTCCAAATGACATTTTTTATATAGAGATCATAATTGTAATACTTGCTTCCTATGTATTTGTTTTTCTCATGTATATGTCTTAGAGCAGGGGTCTTCAAACCTGGCCCTCTTATGACTCCCAGAATTCCTCAGCCAGCATCCACAAGTCATAAAAGGGCCAAGTTTGAAGAGGCCTGTCTTAGAGCATCCTTTTGGAATTTCAAGACTAAATAGGTGAAATATGTTGTGCAAAAAGCAGCTAAACATATACTCTTTTTTGCTATTCTAAGATCCACCTGCAAGTATGGATCTAATGTGGCTTGCCCATAGGACAAAGTTTCATTTATGTGAAGAGTTAACATTTGTGCCTGTAAAGATTAATGAAAATGACTTTGAGGTAGATATGCAGGAACCACTACCAAAGCAAAGTGGGCTGAAGCAGCTTAAACAGATACCTGCCTTATTCAATGAATTAGGAGGAGGAGGAGGAGGAGGAGGAGGAAGAGGAAGTACAGTACATAAGCAGATTTGCAAGATTCTGCCATTATAGCCAATCTCAACAAAAGTAATTCCAGCCTTCTAGTGAAACTGATTTCCTAGTCTGGTCTACCTAATAGAGATGGCAAATCTGGAGTATTCACCAGACCCTACAATCAAAGTCTCTTTAATGGAGTTTTGGGCCACATGAACCATGCACAAATTACATGTTGGCTTACCCGGAGTTAAAGAGCCTCTGGTCTTTTCCAAAATGTCATTATCAGCAGTAATATGAAACTACACTCAGTGTTATAATACAGTTAAAGAGAGAAACTGGACCTTTTCAAACTGGATTTATGCTGATGTTATGGAAAGATTTTCATAGTGTCCCACTAAGTTCCAGCTGGTGAGAGTCAGAGCCAACAAGTGCAACAAAATCCTTGTGCCGAAATCATTAGAGGGTCAAAAGGACTGCCACAGCAGGAGACATTCAGGCTGAGCAAAGAGGAAAAGATGTTGATGTAAACAGAGTTACATAAGGATTACATCAGTCCTCCAACAGGTTGACATTTTCTGTGACTTAGCAATACTGTGCGACTGAAAATACAAACCTTGTAAAGAATCTGACAGTTCCTTCAGATATCTTAGGATGGTCTCCTTTGAGTGGCAACCTCCTGGCAATTTCAAAAAGTGAAATTATCAGCTCAGATCATTTTGAAAAAAGAGGAAAGGATGGAAGGTTGGATGTGTTCTTTGGATAAATAATGCAAGCCAAGTATTTCTTTGCTGTTTGGCACATATTGAGGTTTACTGATATTTCTTAGCATTTTACATTAATCCTCACCTAACTGCTACAATTGGGACTTACCAACTCCATCGCTAAACAATGTGGTCATTAAAGAACATATCACATGACCATGACTTGTGATTTTACTGCCAGCTGCTCCATTGACTCTGATTGTCAGAAGGCAGCTGTGAAGTGCACAAATGGCAATCGCATGACTGTGGGCGGCTGCAACAGTCATCAAGTGTGAAGACCAAGCAAAGTTATTTTTTCAGTGCTGTTGTAACTTTGAATGGTCACTAAACTGGGCAGTCATTAAGCAAGGGTTACTCATAAAACCTAAACCTAATATTAGAACCAGTAATATTAGAAGCAGCTGAAACCAACAGTTTAATGTTTGGAAAGGCATGCTTTTGAGGATCTTGTAAAAGATGAACCAAGGGGTTAGGCTTCTTCATTTCAGCAGGAAGTGCATGCCAAATATTTGAGCAGCTAGTGAGATAGCTAAGTTCTGAGATGCCAGTAGAGAAGTTTGTGGCCATTGTTGACAAATCTCAGAGGAACTCAGCAAATCAAGGAAGAGGAACCAATGTAGAAAGCACTGCTACAGGTCTTTCTGTATTTTGCCTAGAAATAGCCTTGCAATGTTTTTAGCACAAGTAATATGGGGTCTTCTTGCTTTCTGAAAGAGCCTTTTTGAGTTCTGTACCAAAGGCAGCCCCATCCGGAACATATGACAATAGTCAAGATTGTCTGGAAGTTGAGTTATAGCAACTGGACTTCTTTTCTTTTTGGTTTGAAACATTTTGCTGCTTATCCAAATAGCTTCTTCAATCTTCCTAGTCAAGACTGCAGTTAACCAACCCCAGGAGTTTTCTTCCAAATGGGCTAGTCTAATTTGGATGGTTTCTTAGTTCAATTAACTAGTTATTGGGTAGCAAAATAGATGTTAGTAAAATAACATCCTTGAATATGTAGAGCAGAGGTCTCCAACCTTTTGGGCACCAGGGACTGGTTCCGTGAAGAGAGGTTTTTCCGTGGGCCGGAGGGTGCGTGGTTTTATGTGCTGCCTGCATCCCGCAGATGGGGCTTTGCTTATTTGTGTGGACCGGTTGCTGGCAGGCCACGGCCCGCTACCGGTCCACGGACTGAGGTTTGGGGATCCTTGATGTAGAGGTTGAAATGATTGAGGGCAATAGAAGAAGGGGACGACAGAGAATGAGGTGGCTGGATGGAGTCACTGAAGCAGTAGGCGTGAGCTTAAATGGACTCCAGAAGATGGTAGAGGACAGGAAGGCCTGGAGGAACGTTGTCCATGGGGTCGCGATGGGTCAAACACAACTTTGCAACTAACAACAACAAATTAATTCCAAAGGATCAGGTAACTAGCTAAAGTTTATATCTCATGTCCATAAGTAGGCAACATATTAAACATGACTTTGATACTGCATTTATGTCAGCGTTACAAGTAAATATTACCTGCTCCATTCTACCAACAATTTTTCCCTTTTTAACCATACAACTGATGCTAATCAAATGTGGAATAAGCAATATGGTTCTCCTGTTCTCAAACCCAGCTCAGAAACTTGTGGCAATAAACTACCTTATGCCATAAAGATGTGAACCATCCCAGCAGATTTTGACCCATCAAGAAATATATCATATTGTCATATTGCAGAAAGATTTTCTGTAAGTCACAATCTATATTTTCAAATTAGAATATTTTAGGTTTAATTTTTTTTTCTATACTTATCTAAAACATATCTTTCAGGATGCTGATTATTTCAGAACTAACGGGCATCTTTGAGTTTAGCAGCTATAAACTTTGCAGAGTTAGTGTACTCTGTCTAGTTTGAATAAACAGTTTCAACTAATCTTACCAATGTTGATAAAAGCCTTCCAGACAAACTCCATATGTTCAGTTTAATGATATGTAAATAAGCATTGCATCAGCTACGTTCTCCTGTCAAAGTATTATCTGTCTCTTAGCAATTCCTCAATTACTTGTCTTTAATGTCCTTGATAAAGCAAAATGATTTGGAGTAGTTATGGAATCAAAGCTGGTTTTCAAGTACATCTATGGCTTTTACTTAATAAACAGTTAATCAGCCTTTTTTGCAGCTTAGTTCTAGTGATCTAGAAAGAACCAGACCCTGCCTAAGCCAAAGCTCACATGGTATTTGACATTCCTCTGTAGTTTTTTATTAATCTGATAGTATGTTCCTGTTGTTCTGCAACCTTCAGATCTAAGTGATAGTTGGTCTATAATATATGAATACTGCTACTTTTTTGTTTGTTTGTTCCATCTTAGTTTGATCTTGTGAACCAAAGAGCTTAGTGTTTATTTAATATGTTTTATTTCCTGCATCTTTCTCTTGCTACTGAAAGTTTGTTTGGCACTTTACAGATTATGTAGCATAGATTTTATTTTACAATAATATTTTGTGTTGGTTATATTATAAGAGTATTTATTCCTAAACTGGTGACCTTATGTAATTTTCCCTTTTTAAAATCTTTAAGGCTGGTTTTTTATTTTGATTTCATTTAATTTCCATTTTTTTAGAATTTTTTTCCGCTATAAGTTTAAAGCGGGTTGTGTTAGTTGTGTATGTTAAAACAGGGGTCCTCAACCTTGGCAACTTTAAGATTTGTGGACTTCAACTCCCAGAATTCCTCAGCCAGCTGTTGGCTGAGGAATTCTGGGAGTTGAAGTCCACAAGTCTTAAGGTTGCCAAGGTTGAGGACCCCTGCGTTAAACCATAAAATAATTTTTAAAAACAGCAAATCTAAAAAAAAAGGCAGATTAACTGTGGGTGGGTGAAAATAAAATCATTGTTGCTCTGGTTGCCATCATAACAATTATCGATGTGATGCAGACATCTTTTAAAAGGTGACATGGAATTCTATTTCTGCCCAGCATTGTAGACTTCTGGAAATGATTCAGCTAAAGCTTAGCTATTCTATATTTGGAACTGTGGAAGCCAGAGGAAAAGAAACAGAGCCTGTTTTGTAGCATCACTTTATTTATAGAGGTCCATACAGTACTACCCTTTAACACTTCAGCCTGATTCATTATTGAAAGAGATTTATACCAAGAGATACTAGAAATATGCAGGAATTGACTAGCATCTGCTACTCAAACCCACCACTTGAAGAACCGCAGCTTGGAATGGTGGCATTGGTTTGAGATATCAGCCTATAAAATGATCCACAATTTTGTAAGTTAACTCATGAGGTGATATTTGTGAATCTCTAATATGAAACATACTTAGATCCCAACTTCCCTGTAAGTGAAATGATTATTCATGGGATGATGGAAATTAAAATCTAACAACACGTGGACTCTGAGTGCAAGGAAACCTGGTCAGGAGTTAGGAGCTTGTGATCTTACTCAGCCATAGTGCCTAGCAGCCACAGTCAGCCAGTTATAAGGAATACGGCAAACATTTGTTGAATACCCTAAGACAGGCGGGCTGTATGCATCATAGCAAAACCGGGCCCACCCCATTGCTGGCAATGGCAAAAAAACTTGTGATACGTCACGACACGTCATGTGACGTTGCAAGTTTGACACCCCCACCCTAAGGCAAGAGTCCCCAACCCCTGGACCACAGATCGGCACCGTTCTGCAGCCTGCCAAGAACCAGTCCATGCAGGCAAGCAAAGCCCCATCCACAAATGCATGGGATCCAGGCAGCACACTAAACAATGACTTCCCCCCCCCATCCACGGAAAAACCACCCTCCGTGAAACCGGTCCCTGGCATCCAAAAGGTTGGGGGTCGCTGGTCTAAGGAGATCCACAATTTTCCTACAACTGAGCACAATCTTGACATTATGATTACTGATCCGTGTCTTAAAATTGTTCCTGCCAATGACCAAATTATTTAAAAAGCAAATGCATCCAATGAAAGGAAGGCACACGCAGCAATGTTAACTTCTCCTTCCTGCTCATGGCTTATTTTTTAACAATCTGTTCCTTGGCATAACATTTGATTCAGCTAGGCTTAGACATTGGAACCAACTGGCCTAAAAAAGGTTGTACAATGATTTCTAGCAGTAAATCTCCATCCTATGTATCCCTCATCAGGACATATAATCAGGAGACCAGATCAGTACATTTGGAAAACAATTTATGGCTATTTACTAGAAGACTAACTTGCACCTGCAACAGCTTAGATAATAAAGCAGTTCATCCCGTTTCTGCCATAAAATGTCCTGAAGCAAGATAAGCATTCATTTCAGTGAGAGCTTCATCCTAAGAACCTGAACATTGTCCTCTCTTACTATCACATTTACTATTTGTTTCATCAGTCGTTTAAGTTTCAGGGGACCATGTGTAATTATTTCTGTTTAAATGTTCTTTAATTCTTCCTGCTCATGTGGGTAACGCATGGAATTGCATCTGGTTTGGTATCAACTTAAGTACAGTTGCATGTGAGGCTTCAGTGCTGTTTAGCAAATAAATAATCATGTTCCTATTTGATTTGGCTGGGTTTTGGAAGGAAGTGTTCTAGCAGCCTAGCTTTCGTAACAATCCAAAGCAAATAAAAATTAGAAGATGACAGAAAAGGCTGTGGTGTGAATAAGGAACAAACAATGAGACATACAAGAAGGTGGCTGCAAAAGGTCACTGATATTGATGGGTTTGTTCATCTCACATTGCCTATGAAGGGTGGGTCCATAACTGATTAATAACCAAGGCATACTTCTCATGCAAGCTGATTTTGGTTCAATCGCTGGCTATTTAAAAAAGAAACAGATAGCTTTGAAGTGCCTTGAAGGTGTCTCTGCTTTAGACTCTGGAATACCACTGTCATGTGAAGCCCAGCCAAAAATGTGAGCTAAATTAGACCAATTGATTGGGCTCCAAAAGGGCCATCTTTTCATATGAAAATCTCTGCTAGAATTTCCTGACAGTGCTGTGGTAAACTAGTCACGCTTTGCCTTCAGACTCTACTGAAGCCAGCAAGAAATGTGAAACAAACATGACTAAGGACAGTACATATTTAGTGGGGTTCCAATTATATGATCTTGAGAAAGGCCGATCTCCAAAGGTTACTGAATGACAGCCAAGCTTCAGAGGAGATGCAGATAAGAATAAATGTGAGGGAGGGCAAAATATGATGTAACATGAGAAACCCTACTCAAATTTCCGATGCTTTACCAGACTCTACACAGATAATAATCATGAACAATTATAAGTGCTCCCCCCCCTCTCTCTCTCTCTCTCTCTCTCTTTTTTTTATTCTGTTTTCTTCTTTAAACCTTCTGAGTTTCAATTCTCAGGTCACCCAGTTTCTTGGCTGGTCCCTAAATGCCATTCTCATATAACCAGCCTATGAAGGAATGGAACATCAAACCAACATTTCACGGAAAGACAGGATAAACACAATACCTGTACTTGCTTATTCAGAAATAAAGCTCCTAGTTCTTTCTGGAGCAAATTCTAGTCAATATGCTTGGGATTGCAGTTTGGATTAAAACCTGTGAATGAGGAAGTGTCTCTTGAATAGAATTCACCAGATGATATTCAATTTAAGCAAATGTCTTTCCTATCTTAAGTCAAGCTGACAATGTTTTAATGCAAGGGAAGATTTCTCAGCTTAGAGACTACACAATGATGGTTCTCTGCCAGAAGGCCAATCGAGATATAGTTTTGTGCAACTTAAGGAGTAGAATTGGGGAGGGGAGGGGCGGGAGGTTTTGCAAGTCTAAAGACAATGTGCTATTCCCTTAAAATTTCCTCAGTGTCTCTGAAACATTTTAAAAATTCTGGCCTTGTCTACAAGGTGAAGTGAGTGGGAATGTGGGGATCAGAGATGTTTTGCAGAAGTAAGGCATTGGACCATAGACTGGAGAAACCCATTTTCAAGTCTACCTCAGCAATGTAATCTCACTAGGTGACTTTGGACAGTCACTCAATTTCAGGCCAATCTTTTTCACAGGTTGGTAGTTGTGGCAAAAAAAACAGAGAAGCGTGAGCTGCAGATACCACTTGGAGTTTTGGAGAACAGAGACATAGACATCTACTAACAAATGGGGTCCTGGGAGCCTATGGAGAGATGAGAGAATGGCCTTGAGGGACAGGAGGAAACGCCGCTGTCAAGGGAACAGGTCAGATAAAAGGATTCTGATTGCAAGCTAAGAAAGTAACCTGGGAAACATCTGAGAGACACCCTCCCTAGTTCACATAAAAATACAGGGAGGGAGGAGAAAGAACCTTAAAACTTGCAAGATTCTGTTGTTATTACTTTACAATAAAAGTAGTACTGTTCTATGTAGCATTAGTTTCCTTGTCTAATCTACCTGGAAGAGCTGACAGAGCCATGTGCAATCTGCATGCTCACGTTGTCCACTTTGATTTAATGGCTGAAAGCAAAGATAATTAAAAGTGAGGGGTAGAGTGAAATATTGTGCATTTATTAATGATTGAACACTTCTCCTTTCTGCCCTTACCATTTCCAAAATGCCATTTCTTTACTTTCTAAGTTGTTTCTTAACATTCTTATTTACATTCTTTCTAAATATGTCAAACTATATGCCACCACACGTGACAGCTCTTTGTCCTAATTTTAGCTCCATAGATTTCATCCATGGCTATTTGTCTGGCAACGTAATGGAAACCATAAAGCATTGATTTCCCCAATTCCTCCGCAAATTCATCTCAAATTTGCTTTAGGGGGTTGGGGATTACCCAGAGCCCATTGGATACAGAGAGAAAGAAGGCTTCCTTTAAGACCTGCGAGTAGAATTGTTTACTATGTAACTGTGCAGTGTGGTTCAATATCTATTACCCTAGCTCTGGTGACGAGACAGGAAAGTCACATATGGCTGCCCAGCCTCTGTCTGAATGCAGCCATTGAAATGAGATCCAGTACATCCCTAGGTAACTGTGGGGCAGCCCTCAATCTGACAAGACAATGTGTGTTTGTCTTATGGCATTCGCACAAAGACAATAAGTTTGCTTACAGGATATTCAGTGAATGGAAGGACTCTAAAGGATTCCCACTTCCCTGTCATTTGCAATCAATTTTTTTCACAGTTGGGCTCTAAGAATACAAATCACTGCAACTGGGTGAAAACACCAGGATACTGCATTTACATAGGAGAATCAGTATGGGGTAAATATAAATAGATTTTAGATTAGATTAGATAACTTTTATTGTCGTTTTTTACCGTGGGCACAACGGCACACATTAAAAATGAAATTTAGTCGCTTGCTCTCAAAGTGTACACATACACAACACACATTTAAACATACTATATACAACATATGTATAGACCAACACCCTTAGATATAAATAACATATAACTATTAATCACTGTCCATCTTGAATACATAACAGAAGGAGGAAGCTTTAGAGTTCACAAGGTTAATACTGTATGGCACAAAACTGTGACTGAATCTGGATGTTCTGCTTCGGATACCACGGAGCCTCCTCCCAGAAGGTAACAAGGAAAACAGGTCGTGAAGAAGATGTGTCGTGTCCCAGACAATCTTATGGACCTGCTCAAGCAACGCTTATGTGCTATAGCATCCCTTGCATCCATCGTATATCTCTCTTACTTATACCCATTCATTTATGCATGTGTAGGAACATACACTTGTTATTTAAAAGTACAATAAACATAGAAATATGTGCCACTGTACATTTATATTCTATTTTATAAGCTTATATCACCTCTGGTTCCCAGAAAGAAACCTGAAAGCAAGGGTCACTATCTACCTCATTTAATTTAATAGAATCATGTTTACATTTTACATTTGTGTCACTTCTTAGTAGGAAAGTTCTAATTTCCAGCAGGGAAAGTATATTTTCAAGAGTGCTGTGAAATGAAATGAAATGAAAAGCAAAAATCCAATTAAGGTTATGTTAAATTGAGTCATAATCAGATGTATAAATATACTGTATGTAGAGATGGATGGAGACAGATAATAAATGAGAGATGAGAGAGAGATGATGGATGGATGGATGGATGGATGGATGGATGGATGGATGGATGGATGGATGGATGGATGGATGGATGGAGAGACTGAGAGAGAGAATGAGTTCCTGTTTTTATCATGTCAGAATAGTGGGATATTTGATTTTCAATAAACCTGGTTACATAGTTAGAATATTAAGTGAACAGAGTGATGGAAGATAATCTGCAAGCAACTGCAGGATCTATTGTTCAGCCTAATGACAACAATTTCATTCAAATGTTGGAATTTGCTTGGGAGCTGCTCCACATAGTAATTTATAGCAACCCCCTTTTGAGAAACAGATGGAGAAAGATCAATAGCAACAATTTCTAATGACCTCTTCCTTTGCAGCTGGGTTGTGATCTTCTTCAGTTGCTAGTAAAATCCAGGAATAAATTATCAGAAGGGAGGAAAGGAAAGAACCTGCATACTCAGAAACAGCAAACAGAAGTATAAATTATCAGCACCTAGGTCAGTGATGGCGAACCTTTTAGAGACCGAGTGCCCAAACTGCAACCCAAAACCCACTTATTTATCGCCGGGTGCCAGGTGAGCGTGGCCCACTGGGTGAGTGTGGCTGTGGTGGTCATGGCAGATTGGGTGGGTGTGGCCAATGTGGGTGTGATCACCTCGATGTTACTTGTGGGGAGGGACGTCTGTGGGGGCTGGGCAGGGTTGGGGGAGATCCAGGGGGTCTCTGGCAGGTGGGGCGGTGGGCAGGAGGCTCGTTCTGCGGGGTGAGGCGAGGCAAGGCAGGGTGGGGGTGCCATTGTCACAGGAAAAGGTGAGGCAGGGCCCGGGGCGGCTGCTGCCTGACACCATCGGCCCCTGCACACAGAGGCCAGTGAGCGCATGGGTGCTGGCATGCATCCGGCCATGTGGGACCTTGGCCAGGTAGCGGGCGGCTGGTTGAAGAGGGACGGTTCCCATCTCTGGGGCATGGCGTGCGTGCCCACAGAGAGGGCTCTGAGTGCCGCCTCTGGCACGCGTGCCATAGGTTCGCCACCACTGGCCTAGGTATAATGGTGGGAGCCACTGGCTTGGTTATCAGTTCATATGACTAGCCCATTCATATAGGCCCCCCAAAGGGGAATCCTCATCCTTTGGGGGACCTATATGAATAGTGATACCAAGGGACAAAAAGGAAAGGAAGTAACTACATTGTGGCATCTTCACCCAGATGATAGAAAATACATACGTGCATCAGATGACATGGCACAATTACATAGTTAAGCCATTTGTGCCATGAAATCAGCACTGAGGCTCTCTGTACAGAGCTATGTTTATGTGCTCAGGGCTACTTTTTTAAAACCAAAGAAGATCAGGGAAACAGGAGAGATCAGGACCAAATTAGAATGTTATTCCATTTTGTGTACATTATGAAAATTCCATTAAATGAAAATTCTATTAATACGACTCTTCTTTCACATTAGTGAGTGATAGCATCTAACTAGCATTAGTGGGTCTAGGAATATTAAGCAGTTTAGCTTAGCAAGTTAGATGAGAGACTTTCGGGAAATCTCAGGGCTGCCACTCTGAGGTAATAAAGACTGAGAAGTTAGAAAAAAATGTAGAAGTGTGGTGGTAGACAATTTCTGCACCTGGAGGTCTCCATTAAGTCACCAGGAGTTTAACTCCATCTGAGAGTGATATTATCTCTACTTCTGCCATGTTAAACATTACAGCACACTTTTTGAAATAATTCTAAGAGCTACAGGCTGAGATTTAAAAAAAGAGTCTGAAGTACATCAGCAAAATCTCTCTCTCTTTTTTTTAAACAATCAAGGTCTTTCATGGAATAGACTAGAATCTTCCAAGTACCATATGTACCAAAAAGATTAAGTAGGGGCACGCAGAGGAGACCGATGGAATCCAGGAAAATACCGGACAATGCATAACTTTTGAAACCTTTGGAAATGAAGCACATATTTCAATATTATTTCCTCAGAGTTCAAGAGATCTCATCATGCATTAAACTTGCTAGATTGTGCCTACTGGAGTATAGGGATCATGTTGTTTATCACCAAAGGTGTTCAGTAGTTTAAGATTAGGTGGCACATTCCTGGTTTGGAATGTCTGGTTGTGCACGTTTGGGATGTGCTAAAAATGAAGTGTTTTTTACTCTGCTTATTCCATGATGAAAGAAAGAAAGAAAGAAAGAAAGAAAGAAAGAAAGAAAGAAAGAAAGAAAGAAAGAAAGAAAGAAAGAAAGAAAGAAAGAAAGAAAGAAAGAGAAATTATGATAACACAAAACTCTTCTGCAGCTTCCTAACATGACCAAAAACTTTTCTCAACTGTTCCCAAGAATATATGTTTCCCTTCCAAATGTGCTACTGATGCAAACAACCAATATTGTTTTTTGCTTCCAGACAATGAGGAAAATGTAGGAACTTACATTGAATGCATTTTCAGGTCATGCATTATGTAAAAGCAAAATAAACATTAAAGCTACACAAACCACTTGTTAGCATATAGGTCAAACTGAATTAATGTAGTGGAATAGAATTGAATGAGGGTATAGAATATAACATAGGTAAGTGGGAAGAATGTGCTAACTAGCATAGCCAATATTTCCAGCCCCTCATCTTCCCAGAGGGAAAAGATCATTCCTATCTTGGAGACAACTGGAAAGAAGAAAATGATGAATATCATTCAGGCACGTTCACCCATCACTCGCTTTTTTTGCAGCCTTTGGAACCCTTTAGGAACCATGATTCCTAAAAACTGAAGATGTGTTTTCCCACTGTTTTAAAACAGGAAGCAAAGGAAAGCTGCAGTAAAAATTCTAAAATATTGTAGGCAAGTCACAGGTAAAAAGAACAAGCCCTTAAGTTCTAACTGCACAAGTGATGCCCACCTACCCAATTTACAGCCTTCACCTTTCCCCCACCCAATTTTAAATAGCCCTTGACGAAAACATAGCCTGTTTTATTCCCATTCCAAATTTCATTTCTTTTTAGAGACAGTAAACAAGTCTTTTTCCCTGGAACAATATTTCTGCACATCCCATATTTTCCAAAGAGTAATTAACTTGTGTCATACGGCTTTTCAACAGAAAACTGCTTCACATCTTTGTTATGTTTAGATTTAATTAAAGTACTAGCACTACATGTGGGCTTGCCCTCTGAGCCTGCTGCTGCTGTTTTGCTATCCATCTCTGTGACTTCTTACAAATTAAACTTAAGGAACAGGAGGAAATGAAGGCTGACCTTTCTCTTTTGGCAACTTTCTCCACAAGAAACAGAGATGTAATGGGGGGGAGGGGAATGTGACTGTGATACATTGGGAGACAAAGATTAAAGGTGTTGTGCTAAGCCAAACCAAGCAAATTTCAGGTTCCACAGTCATTTGGGCTGAAACGTCAGGAGGTTTCATTATCTTCACTTTGTGTGATTTTAATCTTTAAAAAAAACTGTAATTGGGAGATTCTATAGATGACATGAGGGAGATTCAAAGGCTACCTTGCCACCCATGTAGATTTTGTGTCTAGCTCCTTGTGTTAAAGTCCCTGACTTCAGGGTGGGAGACGCAAGAAAGATCATGGATAGAAAATAGTCATTCTTGTAGAGAATGAATAGCCCAAATTATAATTGGCTTTGGTGAAGGTCTTCGTTTATAGAAGACTCTTTGATAGAGTCTTCTATCTCCTGAAAAGTTGTGAATACAGCCTGGGTGGAAATGATACAGCAGAGTGGAAATGATACAGCCAAGACCGAAGGCGCATATGTATACCTCCCCCACCACACCCTGTAGTTTTCTGCGAAAAGTTATGCCTGTGAAAAATAATATGTTTCTCACTGATTACTTCTCAAAGGTTATGTTCTGTGAGAAACTTCTTTTATGATTGTTTTATGAGAGAGAAGAGAAAACCCCCACCTTCCTGTATTCGTAGATGGCATAGTAGCTTCCTTTCTTAGAAATGGTTTGCTCTGAACTACAAGGGTTATAAGATCTGAGCTACAGAACTTCATCTGGCTGTTCAGATTTTTGCCAGAAATGGTCGCCCTACTTCTGACAGAAAGGATGCCCATTTATTTGTCCAGATCTGATGAGATTTTCAAAAGCCAATCAGAAACTGCATGCTAGAGAGCAGAAGTGGCAGCTTTCTAACAAGAACTGAAAGAATAAGCATGGGAAGTTCAGTTCTTATATGTAGCAAGAAGCAATAGCCTTTTCAGCAGACCTAGGGTTGAAATTAAGAAATGTAAGAGAAGAGCAGGCAGAACTGAGAGGGGGGAGTTAAATGCATCATCATTTTAGAGTCCTCGTGTTGCAATAAGAGATCCAAATCCAGGCCCCCCCCTTGAATTCCATTGACCTTTATCCAAAGCCAATTTAGTGCTGACTGTTAGTTGACCAGATTCTTGTATACAGGTTTGAATCAATCTTGTATGCTGCAACTTTACAAATGATCCTGATTCTTTGCACCTGACAGGCAGAGTAGAATTTAGATAGGGAATGTACATACTAGTACTATCCCTCAGTTCCTCAAGTCTTTTAAAGTTCTTTATATATATTATTGAAAAGGCAAATTTGGCAAAATCTGCAAGAATCCGGTTACAAATCTTCAAGCAACCAGGAATCTGTTAGATTCTAGACTGTTGACTATTAAAATAGCCAAAGAGGCCCTTAAGTGACCTTTTAATGCCAGACTGTGTCTCCATCCTGTTTCACCTTCACTTTTTTTTTATCAAGAAATCTACAGCCTAAAGAGACTGCAAAGGCCTGGCCTTCTGTTTCCAATTTTATGCTTGATGCAAGTGTTCATTATAAATACAGTGACCCTACATCCTTTATTGTAAAGGGTGGTCTTTTGTTTCACAAAACTGCCCTTTAGATTTATTTATTTTTCAAAAACTCACTTTTTGCTGTGCTCATTTAACTTGCCATGCAAATGGTACCACTTAATGCACAGTCTTTCGTATTAATGTAAAAATATGGAAATTTAATTGTCTTTTTAAAATATATTTACGTATACTGTTTATTTTAGATATTTTTATTGTGGTATGCATTTTTGTAAAGGTTTTCCTGGTTTTGCACTTTAATTTTCTTTTATAAAGTAAAGTTATAAACTAAATAATTAAAAAAAAATTATCTGTATGAATCTCTTTAGATCTGCCACTTTTTCAGGTTGGTCCTATATTTGGTCCAAGAAAATATTATCACCCTAAAATAATCATTAGATAAGCCAACCTAGTAAAGCTTGGTTTTATTATGTAGAAAACTGGGGAATATCCACTGAATAAAACCCAAGAAAACATCTGATTGAGAAAGTCTGATTGCATATATTTATAAGCAATGCTTTCCATACTTTTTAAGCCAAAATGTTTGCCTTTGCTATTATCAATATCCCGGAAAAATGTTCAAAGAAGACTTCAGAATGTACATTGTCTCATCATTTGAGTTTAAGTACTATTTCCCAGGACTGAACATTTTAAGGAAAGTATTTCACCATAAATAGTTTAAAAGGCATATCTTTCCTTTCTTATTTGTTTCCTTTCTTTCCATACAAAGTCTTACCTACAGCTCTATTTCATGCTTGCCATCTGTCTTATAAATGGAGGTAAAAGTGAAGGAGAGTAATATTTGGGGACACAAAGTTTTAGCCAAGCCAATGCAATTCCATTTCTACAATTCTGACAATTCTGGCGAAGAACTTCAAAGTCAAGCTTCTGGTTGATAGTAATTTTTTTTTATTTCAGGAAGCTGATTTAAGTGTTAGGAAAGATACAGTAGTTATATTAAACACAAATTCTGGAAATCATTTACTTTAGTAATTTATTAGTTTCTTGTTTTTACACTTAGGAATTAAATTAGTTTTGAGCAACCTTCAGAACTATGTACCTGAATTTGTGAAGAGAATCAAGGTAAAAATAAGATACATTGAAACTGAGCTCAGCTCCTTTTAATTGGGTCCATATTGATTTCTTGGCAGTGTTATAAAAGTACTTTGCCATTGCCTCTTCCAATAGGTTTTTCAACTTTTAGTTTTAACCATCAACTAAATTGCTAGGCAGTCCCTCCATCTAACTACTCATCAGGACTGGCCAGTTTTACTTCTCTAATCAGCTAAAATCAAGCAGGGGTTGCTACCTGACAAACACTATCTGTTACTCAAGGGTAGCAAATGTACATTTTAGATCTTCATCCTATCCCCATAATCATGTGAGCCCTGTGCCATGCCACACAAAAGTAGAGGGAGTTGTGATGGATGTGCCAGTTCAGTCCTTTTCCCTTATTATTCATTGCTGTCTATTACATAGAGTAGAGGAATGTCAGGATTCTAAAATCTCAGGGAGAGCTTCCATGGAAAAAGTGGAGAGAAAAGAAAATGGAAAGGAAGGTGGGTGGGTCCACAAACTCATTCAACCCTGTTCTTCTTCCTTGGAAGTGAAGCTTATCTACAAAGAGATAGATAGAGCTTTGGTACAGATTTCCCTTGTGGTCTCTTTTACATCTGAAAGCACAAGACCTCTCCTTCCTTAACTTTGCTTCTTCTCATTTTTATTGGGAATAAGAGACTAGGCGTAGTGAGGATTCCAAAACAATTTGCTTCATTGCTAACATAAAGAAGGCTTTTAAAATAACAACAACAACACCAACAAAACTATTGGTAATAGTTCAGGCAGCTCTAATTCAAGGGGAGACTTACAGCTGAAATCTTACAGAATGCTCCATTCATTTATTTTCAATAAGCATACAACACGTACAGCTGGGAAATAATTTAAATTACAGGATTCTTTGTTCAAAGGAAATAAGCTTTAGAATGACAATTTTCCAAAAGCTATTTATGTAGCATTTGGAGTTCATCACAGACTGTGTACAGGCTACAGTTGTTGTTTTTCAGAGACTTACTTTCTTTCTTTCTTTCTTTCTTTCTTTCTTTCTTTCTTTCTTTCTTTCTTTCTTTCTTTCTTTCTTTCTTTCTTTCTTTCTTTCCTCCCCCTCCATTAAACCTCCAATTAAATACACTGTATCTCTGGATAAATAGATTGTGGAAGCCAATGTTCTGCATATGTCATTTAACTTGAAACTTATCATCGCCATAATTATAAAGATATTTTATGCATAATAAGGTACATTCCACCCATCTTTAAAAATTCAGTGAGCGACGGTCTAGCTTTGAACAAAGAAAGTGGGCAGAGCACAACATTTTCTCCCTTTCCTGTGTCCTTCTTTCCCATAATTTTTCTCTTAAAGATTTCTATATATATAATCTTAGGACCACCGGAGCCAGGTCTCCCATGCACCAACACCTGCCTCACTTCGCCAGCCCACTTCTTCTGCAGCCACTTGATGACGCTCGCATGTGTCATCCCCGGCCTCCATTTCACCGTCAGAGGCCTCCGGAAAGGCCTCTGATAGTGAAATGGGGACGGGGGGTGAGGTGCCACGTGCATCAATCCAGAGCTTGTTTCTTGGCTGCACAGGCCTTTCCAGAAGGCCTCTGACAGTGAAACGGAGGCCGGGGGCGACGCACACAAGCAGTGGCAAGCAGTTGAAGTCCACGAGTCATAAAAGAGCCAAGGTTGCCTACCCCTGATCTATCCTGTTCTTTCCGGGAAGATGTGATGAGCCTGTTCCTTCTACTTCCCTTGGTGAACATCAGGCTGCTTTCTCCCCTTAACTTTAACTTCTTTCATTAAAAATAATGAAATGGAAAGATGTGCTATTACAAAGCTGAATATCTGCCTCTAGTGCCGTCTGTCTTTTCAAGAACACCTCTAAGTCCCCAGGGATTCTTTTGTGACAGTGGGTAGCTACAATCCAGTGATTTGTTTGCCTAGGAAAAGCTAAATTGAATTGGAGGGGGGAAGTGAATGTTTGGGGAGTTCAAAGGAGCTGGACCATTTATCATTATAAAAATTTAGAATGAAGATCCTACATAGGTAGGAAAACTGGAAAATTCATACTGAATGGGATATATATAGGCAGTGGGTAAGGGACGGGAGGAAGAAGAATCAAAATCTGTTCCATTGTAGCTGCCACAGCGTTGAAAATAATTAGGAATGAAGCAACTTGCTTTCTGTCTTAGCAGTTACATAATAATGATGATGATGATGATGATGATGATGATGATGATGATGATGATGATAATAATAATAATAATAATAATAATAATAATAATAATAATAATAATAATAATAATAATAATAATAAATAATAATAATAAAGTTGGGAGGGACCTTGGAGGTCATCTAGTCCAACCGCTGCTCAGGCAGGAAACTTTATACCATTTCAGACAAATGGCTGTCCAATGTCTTCTTAAAAACTTCCAGTATTGGAGCATTCACCACTTCTGGAGGCAGGTTGTTCCACTGGTTAATTGTTCTAACTGTCAGGAAGTTTCTCCTTAGTTTTAGGTTGCTTCTCTCCTTGATTAGTTTCCATCTGTTGCTTCTTCTCCTGTCTTCCGGTGCTTTGGAAAACAGCTTGACTCCCTTTTCTTTGTGGCAGCCCCTGAGATATTGGAACACTGCTATCATGTCCCCTGTTCTGTTTTCCACATTGGTAGGCATTGAACGAGGCAGAGTAACAAACAGGTACTTCTTTATTTGCAGCGAACAGAACTCAGAACAAAATGGCTCCACCCCTTTTTATACATTCAGCCTGGGGCGTTGCCAGCCAATGAATGCAATGTATTCTCCCGCTCAAACGCATGCTCAGTAACTCAGATACAGCCTGTTTGGCCCGGGCATGCCACGTGGTCTGCCCGGGTCTCAGTGCAGCTTCCTGCACCTGCTCTGTCAATCAGAGCCCAGGACATAACATCCCCCCTGGTCCTTCTCTTCATTAAACTACACATATCCAATTCCAGCAATCGTTCCTTATATGTTTTAGCCTCCAGACCTCTAATCATCTTTGTTGCTCTTCTCTGTACTCTTTCTAGAGTCTCAACATCTTTTTTACATTGTGGTGACCAAAACTGGATGCAGTATTCCAAGTGTGGCCTTACCAAGGCATTGTAAAGTGGTATTAATACTTCACGTGATCTTGATTCTATCCCTCTGTTAATGCAGCCCAGCACTGTGTTGGCTTTTTTGGAAGCTGCAGCACACTGCTGGCTCATATTTAGGTGATTGTCCACTAGGTCTCCGAGATCCCTCTCACAGTTACTACTATTGAGCAAGGTACCCCCTATACTATACCTGTACATTTGGTTTTTCTTGCCTAAATGTAGAACTTTACTTTTTTCAGCGTTGGATTTCATTTTGTTAGATAACGCCCAGTGTTCCAGTTTGTTCAGATCCTCCTGTATCTTAAGCCTATCTTCTGGAGTGTTGGCTATTCCTGCCAGCTTGGTGTCATCTGCAAATTTGATGAGTTCCCTGTCTATCCCCTCGTCCAAATCGTTGATGAAGATGTTGAAGAGCACTGGGCCTAGAACAGAGCCCGGGGGCACCCCACCACACACTTCCCTCCATGTAGATGCAGTTCCATTGAGGACCATATGCTGAGTACGGCCAGTCAGCCAGCTACGAATCCATCTGGTAGTGATCCTGTCTAACCCACATTTTTCTATCTTATCAAGTAGTAGGTTTACTTGTGCAAAATACTGCCATAAAGACATCATAGTCTCTGCAAAATAGAAACAAAAAACCTGGCTGTCTTGAGAAAAGTTGTGGACATCACCTGATTTATTACAAACCCGCTAATGAATCAAAGTAATGGGTTATAAGAGATTGCCAACATTTAGAGCTACTTTTTGTCTCGTAATTGAAGCTCCAAATGTTATACCTGGTTATGCTAGTGTGCTTTTGACTTCTTTGGTGCCCATGAGACATAATGGCCTTTTTTAAAAAAAAAAAAATCTTTTAAAAATCAGAAAATGTTGGTCCTATTGCAAAGCAAAGTTCCATCCCCAGCATCAATTTTATTGCCATGAAGGTCTCTAAGACCCCAATAGGCCCTGTATGCTTCCTTATAAAATCAAATATGGGTATCAGACCACTGCTTCGTAAGGTTCTAAGCTGCCTGTGAAAAGGACAGCTATAAGCATGGGTGTCACAGCGCCTTCAGTGGGACAAAGGGGCACAAATATGCCAGCAGAGACCTGATTTCTAATTCCTTTCTAGTAACCATTATGTGAATGGTTGAACCCTTGTCAATCATTTCACAAGGGCTCATACAACAAGTTCTCTGCATCCCAAATGGGCCACTAGCCCTTCCTTATGAAATTATTACTCTCAAATTTAGTTTATAAATGAAGACGCTTTACAAAGGGTACAGGAATAATGGATGATATAGTGAACCCGGTATTACTTTGGTTGATATCAGGGGGATATTCTGGGTAGATTAGAACCTCGTTGTTTTAACAGGAGCTACATGCAGCCAGTGAATCTGGCAATTTTAAATGTGTGTCCATGCTTATAACACTCCAAAGGAGTTTATTCTAAAACAGATGAATGGAAAATGGTGAAGGATAAACTTTAGTTTGGATTAAATCTAATAATTCATCCTGAAATGTTTTTTGAATTATTTACTTAACAGCTGTTACAGATTTGCCTTGTTTGGGCTGTGGATAAAAGTGGGAAGAGGACAATGGAAAATGAACATCAATAATTGTTTTAAAATGTGCTGAATAATTCAGACGTGTTCTTTTTTTTAAAAAAGAGTGACTTTTGTTTCCCTCAGTTTTCCACTTGGTTTCAGTGGTATTCATTAGAAGGCATACAGTTTTCCACATTAATACTTAGTAATATTTGGATGACATTTACAGTTACCAAATAGTTCAGATTATTTTTAAGAATTATATTGCATATCCTTTCCAGGAGATATACTGGAAACAAGAAAAGGCAGTCACCCACACAACATATTTCCAGATGCAATTAAATGAGGACAACTTCTAATCCATATTAGATCAGATCTCTGTTTGCTCACTTGTCTGCATTTCTTTTCTGCCAATTGGTAGCCTGCCCACATGGAAGGCTCTACAGAAGAATGTGAGACCGCTGATGGCATAGCCATCCATATTTGGTTTCAGGTTAACTCCAACATGGTACTATGAATTGAAAAGGGAAAATTAAAGTAGCTGTGCTTCTTCCTCCACTTCCTTTTATAAAAGTGAGGTTTGTGTGTTCCTCTTGGAGGGGAAGAAATCCCAAAAGAGTAGATGAAGTCTACCAGGGGTTAAGTAAACAATTCACACAGCTTGTTCTCAAAATTCAGGACCAAATCAAAGCCATTAGCAACCACAGATCATAAAGCAAAATGGCAGGCACATCCTTGTTTGGAGTGTAGCAAAAATAGGATAGCTGAAGGCTTACCTTGATATTTAGTTTCCTCTTTGTCCCCATGTGCTCTGTCCTTATCGGAAACATGCCTCATGCCAGCTTTCTACCTTGCTGAATAAGAATCTCTCTCTCTCTCTCTCTCTCTCTCTCTCTCTCTCTCTCTCTCTCTCTCTCTCTGTGTGTATGTGTGTGTGTGTGTGTGTGTGTGTGTGAAGGGCCCTGTTTCTTGGCTATATTGACATCTATGATAACCATTGTTCTCGGCTACTATAATATTATTGTACTAGCTGTACCCAGCCACGCGTTGCTGTGGCTCAGTCTGGTAAAAGCATGTGTTGCTTTTACATCCAACAGATGGCGCTGTTTTTTTAAAAAAAAGCATGTTTTACCTGTCACAGGAGTGACATCTATATAATATAGGTATATAAAAACACGTGCATATTCGAATGCAACATTGTGTCAAAATTTCAAAGCAATCAGTGAAGAACTTTCGGAGATTTAAGATTTTGAACAAACAAACATTTTCATTTTTATTTATATAGATTGTAATTGTTTTTAATCAATGTTAAGATTGTTCACTACCCAGAGTCACTTGTTTGAGATGGGCAGCTATAGAAAGTAAACAAACAAATATACAATAATGTGTTCTATTCTTTTATCTCCTAAAGAAATCTACCTATGGGAAAGCAGGGAG
>NW_015387049.1:420201-433660 GCF_001527695.2 Protobothrops mucrosquamatus | reverse complement strand
CAGCCTCTATCCCGAGCCCTCCAGAGAATCATGCAGTCATTAAGCGAATATGGCTTCCCCCTTTGACTTTGCTGGCTAGGAAGGCTGCAA
The DNA here is from genome assembly GCF_001527695.2 of Protobothrops mucrosquamatus. Lineage (NCBI taxonomy): Eukaryota > Metazoa > Chordata > Lepidosauria > Squamata > Viperidae > Protobothrops > Protobothrops mucrosquamatus. Next base: position 433,570 of record NW_015387049.1, on the reverse strand, counting down.
TTAGTAATCGTCTGACCCCCAGGACAGAGCGACGGTTGCATAAATACAAAGCTGATTGCCAAGCACCCAAATTTTGATCACATGACCAGGGGGATGCTGCGTTGGTTATAAGTGTGAAGACAAGTTATAAGTCCCTTTTTTCACTGCCTTTGTAACTATAATGGTCACTAAATGAATGGTTGACCAGCCTTTACACTAAAAGAGTACAGCAAAAAGGGAACCTTTTTAACACAGCCATTTGTTGTTGGGAAAAGAATGGAATAGTGGTCTGGTGGTGAAGACCCTTGCCTCCCAGGTTGAGAGTTCACTCCTAGGTAGTGACAGATGTTTCTCGGGGCGTGAAGAAAAAATATCTGCTGCAAAATCTGCATGGTGTCCGGAAGGGCATCCAGCCAGTAAATGCTCAGCTCCATATAGTTGCCCCAACACTACGCTGAATTAAGGGATTACAGCAGTGATGGCGAAACTTTTAGAGACCGAGTGCCCAAACTGCAACCCAAAACCCACTTATTTGTCGCCAGGTGCCAGGTAGGCGTGGCCCACTGGATGGGCATGGCTGTGGTGGTCATGGCAGATTGGGTGGGTGTGGCCAAGGTGGGCGTGATCACCTCAATGTTGCTCGTGGGGAGGGACGCCTTTGGGGGCCGGGCAGGGTTGGGGGAGATCCAGGGGGTCTCTGGCAGATGGGGCAGTGGGCAGGAGGCTCGTCCTATGGGGAGAGGCGAGGCAAGGCGAGGCAGGGCGGGGGTGCCATTGTCACAGGGCAAGGCGAGGCAGGGCCCAGGGCGACTGCTGCCTGACACCATCGGCCCCCGCACACAGAGGCCAGTGAGCGCATGGGTGCTGGGATGCATCCAGCCACATGGGACCTGGGCGAGTTAGCGGGCGGCTGGTTGAAGAGGGATGGTTGTCATCTCTGGGGCATGGCGCGCGTGCCCACAGAGAGGGCTCTGAGTGCCGCCTCTGGCACGCGTGCCATAGGTTCGCCACCACTGGATTACAGGGTCATCAAAAGGGAGTTTTTATTTATTATTGGGAAAAGGAAAAAAATAGGACCATAAAATAGCACATTTAATTAAAAGTTTTGTGTAGATGCGTAACTTGGTGAAGATAATTGGCCACTTGATATATGAGCATAGGGTTACATCCCTTAAGAAATAATAAATGTAAAATTTATTTGCAGGACCCTTGTATTTGGAAATGTTTGGAGTGATCCGAACGTCTTGGGGCATCAAAGAAAGGGCATCATATATGGACATGGGCGAGAGTTTCTATCTCTCTGGATCCTCAAAGTCTTTGTAAATAAGGAATCCCATGAAATCTTCCTGACAGTAGAGCTGATGGGAGGGCATTCTGGCATTCAATTCTTTTTTGTTTCTCAACCTTGTTCATGCTGGCTGGGGAATTCTGGGAGTTGAAGTCCACCCTCTTAAAATTGCCAAGGTTGAGAAACACTCCTCTCAAACTTGGCTTTTTGCTTCAGTCCTTTTTGCTCTAGAGACGGCAGCCGATTCCGCTTGCCACATTGTGTTTGCCTTCACCGACACACCAAACTGCTCTCCTCTCCTTTTTGTTCGCATCAAAGGAGATAACGAAGCTTTGAATGGCAGTCATGCTCTCGATGTGTTCTTTCTCTAAGCCTGATTGTAGCAGCCTGCAAAGACGAGCTCCACGGGGGTAGCTTATCCATCTTTTATTTCGGGGAAAGAAAAAAAACTTCCAATAAGAGATACCCGTCATTTATTGAAAATGTTATTCATCTTTTCTCTGTGTGTTGTTAGGCAACTGTCCTCACTGACATTTCTTCTGGAAGATGTGTCTTATATCTTTTTGCAAATGACATAAAAACACAGTTTTCAGTTGAAGAGTATAAGAAGGATACTCTTAGGAAGGATAGCCAAAGAAATATTTTACCGCAAATAGGACAAAGAAAAATTGTGCTATTTTCAGATTAACAGTTTAACAGCAGCAGAAGCTGTTGATAAATGAGGAACAAATGAGAATGTATTCTTAATACTCAGTTAATTCTCCAACCCCTACCACCCCAGTCCATAAACTCTATTTCCTATCAATGTGACCTAAGATAGTAAGAATTCCGGTTGGATACTGATATCAGGTGTGAGTAACTTGTTTTTATTGTCAGTAAAATTATTTTAAAAGGGCCATAGACCTACGTACGAATTCTGAATTCACTATCTGAGTATCACTCCTTCTGAGACACAAGCAGCACACAAACGCTAATAATTCAAATAACAATGAAACAGACTGAGAAGCAGCAAAACACTGGAATGCATTCCATATATCTGCCTTAAGTTGCCTCGAACAATAAGATGGGTGGCCTATAAATTTAATAAATAAATACAGGTAATCGTCTACTAAATAGAGTCTGGAATTTCCATTGTACGTTATGATGTTCCTGGGCATGCTGGTTACACGTAAAACAAGCCAGGATGGATTATAAAGTATTTAGCGCAACAGCTATTTCAATGTCTTTCTTTTTCTGTAGGATTCCCTCCTCTCTCTCCTCTTGAATCTATGATGTTAGCATCCTTGATTATAGTGCAAGACTTACAGGATGGGTTTGCACCAACTCTGAACTGCACCCGAGGCAACCCCTTTTTTAGCCCAGCACTTTGGGCGTTCCCACCCCCGTGATTAATGGTGCAGTCCGTTACGCCAGCCCAGAAAATTGGGATGAGTAACCCATGTTTCGCTTTCCCGTGTCCTGTGAATTCGTGCAATCCCACACCATCCCTGGGGCTCATTAAGCAAGCAGGGCTCACTTAAGCCACCACCAACGTGCTGGGCGTCTGCCCGCAGAACACAGGGTTGAACGGCAAATCACGAGTCACGGTGTCGTGGGAACGCGGCCACCTTCGCTAGCCGAGCAAAAGCGGCTGGGAACCAGGAAGGCGAGGAGGAGGAGGAGGAGGAGGAGGAGGAGGAGCTTCGACCAGCCGCTTCTGCTACCTCCAAGAGCCGGGCGCAGCCAGCCAGCCGCGCCGCCCGGAGCAGAGCCAGCCCGGACTGCAGGCAGGCAGGCAGGCGGGGAGGCGTCGTCGGGAGCCGGTCAAAGCCTGCCGCGGAGCCCCTCCCTCCCGCTCCCCGCCAGCCGCGCGGCAAGCAATCGGGCGCCAGGGGCCGGCGCTGGACGCCGCCTTCGCCTCCCTGGGCTGCTCTGCGCCCCACGCCGCGGAGGGCGGGAGCGAGGCGCGCAAAGTGTGCCGGCGCCGCCGCGCGAAGAGAGTCCCGCTCGCCGGACTCGGAGCCTTCCGGGAGCGTCAGCCCAGCAGCCGCGATGCCGCTCGCTCAGCTGGGAGCGGAACCTTGGCCCGACGTGGAGCTGGTCGACATGGAGCTGGACGCGGCGGAGGTGAGTGGCCGGGCGGGCGGCCGGGCGGGCGGCCAGCGAGAGGCGGGCGGGAGTTCCCCGGCACCGCGCGGGAGCGGAGCGGAGCATCGCGCCTTGGCCCGTCCTGGCTTACGGGGAGGGGAGGGGGGCGACTTTTCAGGCTCGCCTGCTGCGCCCCCGCCTGCCCGGCTAGCCCCGGGAAGGGGTAGCTGAGCGGAGCCCCGAGCCTGCTGCTTCCAGCGCCCGGCTGGGACTGCACCCCCCCCCCCTTCCTTCTGGTCAAAGCCCGGGAGGGTCGCTCTGGAGCCGCACCTGGCGGTTCGGCCGACCGGCTAAGCCAGCCTTGAGCCCCCCGCGCTGTGCGAGGACCCCCAGCTCAGCGACGGAGCGAGCGAGCGACCGGCTGTGGCTTGGAAAGAGCGGAGGCGGTGGCCGTCCCCAGCCCGTCCCCGGGGGGGGGCATCCATTAAGCGGAGGAAACCACCGGAGGTGGACTGTTTCCCCCCCACACGCCTCGCCCCCCCCTCCTGTGAAAGAGGTGTTTATGGAGCTCTGGGAAGCCCTGCTCCGCCTTGGATATGGTCCCCATAATAATAGCCCTTGGCCCCAAGCAACATTCCGGCTCCTTGTGCTGGAAGCTATTAAAGGGCCCCGTCCCGGAGAGGCTTCCCTCCTAATTAAAGTAATCCCAACCGCCTCGTTGAACCGATCAATGGGCGGCTTTCTGAAGCCCCCTCCGGAGCCGGCGGCTCCTCGGGGACGGCTGGGGCCTGGCTGTGCCTCCTCTTGGAAGGGAGTTGAGAAACCTGGCTGGGTGGTGCTGGCCAAGGGGGGGGGAGAGGCTTCCTCTTCCTGGTGCTGGGCTGAAGAAACAGCCTCCTGCCCGAGCTGGAGGTCTGTTTTAAGGAGAGCAGAAGAGGAGGGACCCCCCCCCCACCTGCAGGATGAGGCGGCTCCTTCTGCTTTTTTCCACCCTTCAGGGTTTTTAGTCTGCAAGGAATGACGTGGGGAGGGGGGGGCAGTCTTGAATTTGGGTTGCACCTCTGGAGGTTTAGACTTTAGGGTTAGGGTTAGATCAGCTTGCTTTCCGGGAAGGGTCTAGTCTTGGAGTTCCTGTAATATGGCCAAACCTGCATCTTGAATGTCTGAAATAAAGTGTGGTTGGGGCAGGTAAAATGGTCCTAGCAGGTAGAAAAGGGAGAGAGAGAGAGAAAAAACAATCTTTGGTTCTACAAGGCAGTCTATGTAAACGACAATAAATGTGAGAGGGAGGAAATTACTGCTGTGAAGTTATTCGGTGTGCATTTATTCCCCTTTGCAAAACAAGGTTGGATTCCCTCCACCTGCAGACCGCATGTGTGATTAATCTTGCCCAATGCTCCTTTGGTGTGCTGGGTTTTAACAACTGCAGTGTGCTTGGTACCACCGAATGGGCTAGCAAACTGCAGGCTGCGCAGACTCATTCTAAAGGACAAATGTAAAGAGAGGGACAAGCATTGATAAGGAACGGTGACTTGCAGGGAGTGGTGAGATAGGAGAAAGTTAGCTGCCAGCATGTCTCAGACTTAGGTTGGCCCACAAGATAAATAGCAGAGTCAAAGTCCAGAAATCTAGGCAGAGAAAACAATCTGGTTTCCTCCAGATGTTTTGGACTATAACTTCCACAGTCCTAGCCATCACGACCAAGAGGAAGATCCAAGCATCTGGATGGCATCTTGCTTGTTTCTCAGCCTGGCTGAGTCCCAAACAGCAGTAATGAAATTCTTGATAGGCATCCTCTGGTGCATAAGTAGGGATGTGAGAAAACGGTCTGGGAAACATCTGCATCCCCTTGCTGGTGTTTTCTGTGACAAGTGCAGGAAGCCAGCAGTGCTAGCAGGAAATTGTTGGGAACTGGATAACCCTGTCTCTTTAAATTTCAATAATCAGCCAGAACAAGAGTTCTTAGCACTGGGGACAATGTTGCCCTCAAGCTTTGGCCACGTTAGCAGGGGCTGATGGAAGTCCACTTTCCATTCTGAACACAGCCCCAGTTCCTACTAATGAGCCTTTGGGAAGCAGGGGTAATGAGCCGATGGAAGAGAATGTTGGCTTTCTCACTGTGTACTCTGAAACTCATTTTAAAACAGTAACATAAGGTCAGCATTAACTCTCAGGTTAACTATGATGTAGAATAGGTAGAACAGGAACAGCTGCTCTTGAAGGTGTTCAACTCCAAATGCGATACGGAGATTTCCATCTTCCATGGAGAGTGGGCTCTAGTTCCAAACAGCCATGAAACTTTTAAAATGATATTAAAGGCTTTATTTTAAAAAAAACACACAACTTTTTAGCTACGCGTACCTAACATACTAAATGTAAATCATGCTTTATAAATCATAGTGTCTCAGTCAAACCAAAACAGCCCTATTATATTTTTGTATATGAACCTGGCCATTATGCTAATCGTTCAAATAGGCATATGAGATGAACCACAGACACTTGATAGCTTGTTAACCCTGGTTGGTGGTTCAGCTCTGATAACTGCTGTTAAAGAGTATAATTATTCCACAGCAAAATGAATGACATACTTCAAGGCTGTATGAAGTATATCATTCATTTTGCTGTAGAGTAATTATACACCCTGTGTGTCTCTATATGCATAGGTAGGTGTGCTTGCACACAGGATCAGCTATTGATCTTTCTAATGGCATTTTTATTCTCTCTGTGTGTGTATTGTTGGGATTTATTCTTCATGGCTAGCTGGCTCAATGCAGTAATCAAAGGAGTTATTAAACTTCCTGCACGATAAAGGAGAACGAAAGCAATAGGTTCTCTCTCCACCTTTGTCCCCACTCAGAAAATATTTTGGTCCAAGGGGGGTGCTCTGGGTTCTTTTCTGTGCTTGAAAAGAATAATGTTGCCTCATTAAAGCATTCAATCTCCTCACATGTTTCAAAGGGGGCCTGGCAGACTCCATGGCAGTGCCTGTTTTTTTAATTGTTTCTTAAACAATATTCCCCAGGTGCTGGGTTAACTTTAGGGGTCAGGGGTCCCCAACCTTTTGGAGCTGGGGGATTAAATTTAGAATTTGGAAGTGTGTGGTGGGCAGTCACTCAAAATGGCATTCCAGGAGGGGGTGCAGCAGAAGGAAGACTGGCCCATTCATAAAAAGCTGTAATGAGACATCATTAAAGCCGAAAGCTTCCTGCTATCCTCTCTAATTCCTACCCTCCCCCCCTCATGTGGGCCTCTCCCTTGTTTTTATTTGTTTTTTCTCTGGGAAGGTGGGCACCCTTCCAAGAGAATCCCGGGTGCAATTACCTTCCATTTTTTTATTTCCCAAGCAACCCCTTGAAGCACACAAGCACTTCTGCAATTAAAAGCTCTGCTGGAAGCTTCATCATGTTTGATTTAAACATTGTTTAAAAATAAGAAACAGGGTGAGTCAAGGGATCTGGCAGGTGCTGGTTGGAGAATTCTGGGCCAATGAGTGTCCCTAGGACCCTGTTTGGGATCTACGTAGGCCTTGGGCTAATTGTGCAACAAAGTAGCGCAGTGCTTTTCAATTTTAGTCATTTTAAGATGTTTGGACTTCAACTCCCAGAATTTCCCAGCCAGCTTAACAATGTGTTAACAACCGCAATGATTCACTTAACAACTGTGGCAAGAAAGGTTGTAAAAGGGGGCAAAATTCACTTAACTGTCTTGCTTAGCAACATTCATTTTGGGCTCAATTATGGCCATAAATCGAGGCCTATCTGTAGTGTTCTTCTCTTGAACCCAACACCATCCAAGGGCAATACAAAGTGTGTAAATCTGGTAACAGACTTACCAGGCTTTGTTACCAGATAAAATAAAACAAGAGAGCCCATTTCGTCTCAGTTAGTTTTCTACCTATTGAAGGATGAGTAGATATAATTTCTACTCCGTGATTAGAAAAAGTTCTTTGAAGAATCCTTGGTCCTCTATGAGCTTTCTTGTTTCCTTGCAGAAGTTTCATTACCCAACAAGGTAACATCATCGTGCTAATAAGGAGTGGGGTTTGCTCTCAATTTATATTCTGTGGCTTGCCCTGTCAATGTTGGTGGGGATGGTCTCCACCGTTCTTTGCTTGAGCTGCTTACTGTTAGAATCAGACCAACAATCAAGAAGTAAACAATATCCCAATCAACAATATGTCAAGCAAGCTAACAGCAAATAGCCCAGGCAAAGAACTTCTAAGACTTCTCCTTCCAACACTGACAGAGTAAGCTACTAGAACAGTGATGGCAAACCTATAGCACGCGTGCCAGAGGCGACACTCAGAGCCCTCTCTGTTGACACGTGTGCCACCGCCGCCAGCAGCAGGTCCATCAGGCTGCCACCCCCACCCAGAGCAGGAGCCCCGTCCAGCACAAAGGAGGCGAAGCGTCCAACAAGCAAGCTCAAATAGAGGTGGTAGAGCAGAGGTCACCGACCATTGTCGATTGGTGGACTGGAAGAAAAGGGAGGGGGAAGCATTTTACATGCGTGTATGCACGCACGGGGCTGCGAGGAGGCACGCACTGCAAATGGGGCAGGGCTAGTGCCTGCGTGATACTCACTAGCCCTGCCCCCGTTCTTGCGTTGTGCAGCACCTTGTATCTGCACTCTGTGGCGCGGCGGCAGACATTTTTGCGCCTTGCAGCACGGTGGCCCATTTTTGCGCCCCCGTTTTTTTGCATGTCAGAGGCGGCACTCAGAGGCGCCTCTGCCCCTCCCTGAGGGCACCACAATGCTGATGCGGCCCTGGCACTTTGCGATAAATAAGTGGGTTTTGGGTTGCGGTTTGGGCACTCGGTCTCTAAAAAGGTTCGCCATCACTGTACTAGAATATAAACTGAGAGCAAACCCCATTCCTTACTAGCACTGATGATGTTACCTAGCTGGGTAATGAAACGTCTGCAAGAAAACAACCAAGCTGAGCATCAAGGGCCCCTCATTTCAACTTGAGCTACAAATATTCTCTTTTTATTGAAAAGTTTTTTTGCTTTTCTCCTGTCTCCACCTCACCATCAGGTTTGCAATGCTGACTGACTTGTGGTGAATAGCAGGACCTGGCAAAGTCAAGCCATATTCTGCTGCTATTTATCAAAAGCAAACAAACTCAACCAGGAAGCAAGAAAGGAAACATACTTTGGAGCTAACTGATGTATGATAAGTATTTAAACACATAATGCTAGAACTTCAAAAAAAAGGTTAATCGTATTTATTGCTTTGTTCTTCCCAACACCCGCCCAGTAACAGCTTAATGATGCCCTGTTCAGATAAGAGCTCATGGCCAATGGCCCATCTCCTTGACCTTAAATTGGCCTTTCTTCGTAAGTGAAGTTATAAGAGCAGATCTTTATACAAAATGAGACTGATCTACTCTTTAAATGCCTCGTCCTCACATGACATCAGAACTATGTCAGCCTCCCAAGTAGACCAGACAGGAAACACAACTAGATGAACTAATTCAGCTTTATTATAAGAATTATGAACAGAAACTTGCAAGCCCCAAAGTATAAATCTCCCGCTGTCTCTCTTTATCACCTGGTTATTTATGGTGGATCCTTTTAAAGGTTTCTTTCTTGCCCATTATTCATTTGTGGGCTCCTCTCCCTTTTATCTGATTCATTTCCTGGGTAGCTAGCATCTCTTCCTTCCATTTTCCAAGGTCATTCTCACACTCCATTACAAACTAATAGCTGTCTTCACAGTTATAGGTAGAATCTGAACATTCTGGCAGGGAGCCTGGTGTAAGGTAAGTATGGGAAGCCAAAAAATGACTGTGTTCTCTGGGGCTCAGCAGATAACAGGTGTGGGATTAGCAGGATAGGAAAAAGCCACTTGCCTGCAAGTCATTTGGCATGGGTAATTGCATTTTAGGCTGTCAGTGCATACTGTATATACATCTTTTTAATATTCCCCACTTTAAGAAAACCACATACAGCGCTACCTTGGTACTCATCCTTAATTGGTTCTGGAAGGCATGATGAGTACTAAAAAGGACAAGTACCAAACAAACCATGTGACTTACCCCGTGACCTTTTGTTCCGACTGGGAAGGATTTCCTATCTGTCCCTTTTCCTATGTCAGCAATCTTCCTCTCTGCGACTGTCCCCTGCTTCCTTTTGCAGTGACCTTCCCAGCATGGTGGACTTCCTGTCAACCCTCTGCAGCTGACCTCCACTTCCTTTTGCAGCGCATCGAGTACCAAACAAACAATGAGTACCGGGACAACGTTTTTGTGTTAGAATGCATCGAGTACCAAATTCAATGAGTTTTGAAGCAATCAAGTACTGAGTTACCACTCTATTGACAAATGGACTATGCCTGACCTTTTCCTCTCTTCAGTGAGTTCCTATTCTAATTAGAAAGCAGTGTGAAAATTTAGGGGACTTCCAGGGATTACAAAGTTTGCTGATATTCTGAAAGTGAGAAAGCCCAAGACTTTTATCAGTTTGACCGTTAGTGAGCCTTGGCACATGCAGTTTCCAAATCAGCAGCTTTAAAATTGTGATAATTGGAGAATCGAGTATAAGTTATTCTTAGAACATCTTGGGAAGTGTTGGATATTAGAATATATGGTAGCCAGGTATGGATTACTATATGGTTTAGTATTAGGGATAAAGTTTGGCTTTATCCATAATACTAAACCATAGGTCGTTGACTCAGAGTTGGCTCCATTCACACAACATATTGAACCAGAAATCATGATTTTCTAACTATTCTGGTTTTCTCGCCTTAAGGCAATGGTTCTCAACCTTTTTAATGCTGCGATCCCCAACCGGTCGTAAGTCGAGGACTAAACCGGTCGTAAGTTGCGGACTAAACCGGTCGTAAGTCGAGGACTACCCAACCAGTCGTAAGTCAAGGACTTTCCCTGCCCGGGAGCGCCGCGCATGCATGGTTCCGCCCTCTGCGTGGGCCGAGGCGTAGCTGGCAAGCGGCAGAGATGGAGCAGGCTGACCACCAGCTGGCCCAGCTCAAGGGAGGTAAGGCAGCTGCCAGAAAAGGAAAAAATGGCGGACAGCCTTGCTTGGCGACCCCCGTGAAATGGTTGAGCGACCCCAAATGGGGTCGCGACCCATAGGTTGAGAACCGCTGCCTTAAGGAAAACATAATTGGTATGTACAGGGAGCCGGTGAAGCTAGACGCTTTCTAATAAGGGTCCATTAAGCAACCATGAACAGGCTAAGAGGAAGAGGAGGAGGGCGAGCACCGGTGTCCGAATACATCTCAGTGTCACTCAGGGCATTGGTGACCATGCCAGCCAGCTCACCCTCATATCCTGTAATCCAGTATTTGTTATACCACAGCATATTTTGGGATGCTTCCTCAGTGCTCTAAAATAGCAATGAACTCTCCCTTTTGTCATGTTAACGTATTTGTAGGGTTCTCCAACTTATTCAGAGCTTATGCATAGCTGGAGAGCTGGAAGTGTCTCCCTCCTCCCAAAATGCAGATTCTTCTCTGCCCAAATGGTTTGGGAGCTGAAATCCCTCTCCTCTGTTTTCCTCTTCATGGTGTATCCTTTTCACCTCTCTTCTTGTCTCATTTCAGTTGTTTAATTGCTTTTCCTGGCATGCCTTCATTCCTTGCATGCCATCCACACTGGCCGGAAAGGGCAGAGAGTAGCACGCAACAGCTTTAATGGGAACTGTGAGCAGTTCCTAAAAAAGCTCAGAGCAGAGCATTGGCATTACATGCAGAGATTACCGGTTCGATTCCTGGCACTTCTAGGTAGGGCCTTGAAAGACACTGATCTGAAACCCTACCATACACCGACTAGGTTTGCACATAGCAATCAGTGATCGGTTTGGTTTTAGCTTAGCCAGACGGGGGAATTTACTTACATTGGCTTAATGTTCTCTGTGAATGCAGCTAGTGAGGATGACATCAAGTGAATGGCCTGATTAATTGCCCATATTCTTCTTCTTCACCTTTGTTGAAAAGAGCAACTCAAAGAAAAGAGCTAATTGCTGTGTTCGTGCACTGCAATAAGTTATTTTATTGCTTTAATCATGGTGCATTGAATACATCCAGTGGCCGGGCTCATGCAGATTGCAACCATGTGCATCCGTTTATACATCATGATACATGGATTTATACACTGCACTAGTCCATAGACAAGGAACTGCATTGTGGTTTGGTGCAGGGTATGAATTCAGCCAAGAGTCTGCTGATTTGATCTCCAGGGTGACTGTTTTTTCAGTCCATTCCTTTATAGAAGGACCAGGGTTGGCTCCTTCTGTGATGACTATGAGGCCAAAAGCTTGTTAATATTTTTTATTGTTTTCATGTACTGTTAGCTGCCTAGAGTTGGATTTGCAACATGTGTGGCCCTATAAATGGATTAATATCTAAATAAATAAAAATAAGAGCTAGTAAGTTTAGCAGCCATGGGATGCAGTACTAGAATAGAATAGAATAGAATAGAATAGAATAGAATAGAATAGAATAGAATAGAATAGAATAGAATAGAATCTTGGAGGTTTTCTAGTCCAGCCCCCCGCTCAAGCAGGAGAACCTATATTGTGTCAGATTTTTCTTCTTAAAAAGTTCCAGTGATGGAGTGCCCACGATTTCTGGAGGGATAATTCCAGGTTGCTTCTCTCTTTGATCAGTTTCTAACCATTGTTTCTCGTCCTTCCATCTGGTGTTTTGGTGAACAACGTGACCCCCTCTGCCTTGTGGCAGCCCCTCAGATACTGGAACACCGCTATCATGTCTCCCCCATTTCTTCTATTTCATCATCTAATGATGCACAGGCATTAACTGCTTCTCATTCTGAAAAATCAGCGACTTTTAATTTGTTATACTGTAAAGTTGAGAGAACGCGGAGCAGAATTTGAACTTCGGGATTGCTGTAGATATGATTTGAATCCTTGAATTTGCAATGCTTGGCTTCCTGCTTTATTAACAGCTTTTTAGTATTGTATCTGCAGTGACAATCTCAACAGAGCTATTATGCCCTTGAACCTCTGGCTGCAAGCCTTCTGGTGGGAATATCATCTGGAGAAGTCTGACAGTCACCCTGTTAAGCTCCTGTCTGTGCAGATTCGATTTTTAGCATCTCCATCTTAACATTATTTTATATCAGATCGCAGACTTCGCTTGAAATTACAAGCAGGACACTGTTAACCAGGGAAAGAATCCTGACTGGAGAATACTGCATTTCCAGTGGCTAGGTTAAGTGGGTGTCTTGGTTTCCTCTTCCGGTGGAAATGCTTTGTTTTACGATTGAGTAAATAGCTCAAGGAAAAGTTAATCCTGACCTATTTGGGCTTATTCATTAATCCTGGAAAACAAGAGGGCTGTGAGTTTTTGGCAGGATACAACCCCGGTTCTTCAAACTCTTCAGTTTCAGCCTTGTCTAGACTTTGAACCTTTCCAGAAATTCAGTTCTGTATACACCTGCCAATATAAATACTTTAATAATGAATTCACTAAAAGCAAATAATCTGTGTTCTAAATAACAGACACAGGAGCCTGAAGAACAGCATTATTGATCAGTTTAAGAAATGTTTAATATGTTTCTTTGCTCAAATGAGGAAGAAATTCCTGTTTTCTTCTTTGAACAAATAAATGTTTCTAAATCTAAGAAACAGATGAAGTTATGTTCATGATAGTGCTAATTGTATTTAAAAGACAGGCAGTTCTTAATTTACAACCATTCATTTAGTGACCGCTCAAAGTTACAATGGCACTGAGCAAAGTGATTTATGACTGTTTTTTAAACTTACGAGTATTGCAGCATCCCCATGATCAAAATTTGAGTGCTTGGCAACGGGCATGAATTTATGACAGTTGCACTGTCCCGGGGTCATGTGATAATAATAATAATAATAATAATTTAATTTATATACCGCCCTTCTCCCGTAGGACTCAGGGCGGTTCACAGCATATTTAAAAAACAGATACTATACACAAATACAAAAATACAAAAACACAAAAATATAAACCCCAATAAAAACCGAATTAAAAACCAAATATTGACGGCTGTGTTTCCAATTAAAATTGCTGTTAAAA